>NW_024537829.1:0-28221 GCF_016628075.1 Suillus paluster | reverse complement strand
AACTTGAAAATGTATCTAGTCCTCGAAATTTGACCGCTTTGTACCGTAGAGTAGCGCACATGCATCTTTTTTACTTGTAGATTAAGGCTATCTCATTAGAATTTTGAGAATTGAGGTGTTGAAAATTTTTCCAATGAAATTTGAAACATGTTGCAAGAAATGGTATTTCTGGGTAACTGAGCAGGTATACAAGCAAGCAGATAGTAAGTATGATCTACAGAAGCCATCTGCTCGCAGTTTCAGCATCCAGTGCAGTCAAAATCTCCGTTGCAAGCCCAACACAATGGTGGGAGTGGTACTTCTTAACCGCGAAGGCTGCTTGTTGTGCGTCGAGTCCTTTACTGTTCAAACTTCAGCATTGCATGATCACTCAACAATAAACATACCGGTAGGCATCCATATAATGCCAAGCTTTGCGGAAAAAATGGCGAATGGTCAAAACATCGCACATGTCGAGACATTGCGGAACCAGTGTTTTGTGGTTGAGAATTTGCCATCAGTGACAATTTGATAGCCTGTGCCACGTGGGAATATCAATGAATCAAAATTGCAGTGGAAAACAAGAAGAAAAACTTATGGTACTTGGCATATCCCCAAAGCATCTCGATGGGGTTGAGTTCGCAATGGAACTTCGGAAGAAAAAGGCAAATGGCCATGGCTCTCAATGTAATGCTGGATAAGTGGCTTTTCGTTGACAAAATCATCTTGAAGTGAGAGTACACGGTACATGCAGCACCAATTGTCGTCCAAGTCTGTTTCTGGCTTGTCCTCCTCTGCCTGCAGCTCGCCTGTTTCGGGTGCTTCTTGTCCAAGTGCCTCTGCTAATGTGAATCTCTGTTCTGCATCCCTTTTTGCCTGTGACTTCTGGCAGCGCTGACACTTCCCAACCACCTTCCCTTTGTGCCATTCCATCAGCGTGTCCCAAACAGATTGCTGTTCTTGAAGAACAGCTTTCATTCCCTTTGGTTTCCCAGCCAACTTGGGGTGGGGGTGTGTTGCCAGGTATACCATTTGTCGTGGCATTCCACGTGTGTCCGGTTGACCAGGTTTCGGAGGTGGATTGTTGAGGGGGATGATGGTATCATGTAGGTGACTTTGCTTACTGCCACCTTTCACGTTCATGTTGTTCACATTCAATGCATTCGCAGCGAGACCTTTGTGGGCAGAAGAGCAGTCGAAAATGAATACAGCAACCTTATTTGGGTGCAAGAACTCAAAGATGTTGATGGTGTCAACCATTTGGGTCTGAAGCTGAGGAAGATCCCAATTTGCTTTGTGGTTTTTTCCTGGATAGATAATTTTTCATCATCTGTGACCTTGAGTTGTTGTTCCAGTGGAAGAGTAGCCTGTTGTGTGAGTTGTTCTTTTGATAAAGCGAGTCGGCCAGTTGTTTTGCAAATGAAATTGGAAACATGGATCGCACGACCATTCCCCTTCCTTTTCAAAGCCTGGTCATCACTGCAAAGCCAAGAGCGACGTTGTGTTCATTTGTATGAAAAATTGACTCATCCTGGGTAACGAGGACATGCTCTTGCTCATCAGGGGTGAGGGATGGTGGGAGGGTATGAGAGTTTGATTGTCATATTTGGCCATCAATCTGGCACAAGATGTAGTTCAAGTAAGTGGCACATACGACAGTAAGATCATGTTCAGTTACCTTTCGTACCTGGTGATCTTCTCAAGGAATATTTTCCATGCCTCCACAACATCACGTTCATGTCCATCATGGTATATGCCTTTCCAGACACTCTTGCAAGTGTATCCAAGTTTCTTCAGCCAGGTTTCCGCAGTACATTCACTGATGTGGCTATTCGGACCTGGTTAAGCCAAGTGTGAGTGCAATGACTTTGTTAACATGACGACACATGGCACTTGGAGTGATGGTGCCCAGCTTCTGCATGACGAAGATACCTCCGCACATTGTGAACGACTGCCTCATTATCTAACAATGTGTATTGTCCATGGTGATTACCTTTCTTTGATGGAGGAAGGCAGTGATGTCGCAGAAGGTAGAGCTATTCCTGTGAATTTGACGTGCAAAATTTCCTCCCTCTCATGCTCCAGTGCCCTTCTTTCCCTTACCCATCTGTCATGCAATTGCAAGACTTGCACTCAAACACAGAGTTTTACACTTTGGATGACAGCGATACTGCGCTTGCAGTTTGACATATTGTGTCATCGCAGTAAGTTAAGTGATCATCTTCAATGATTTCTTGTTTGCAGGTTTTTAACCATCCAAAGGCAGGCATCCACGATCTTGAAAATGTCCGTATCAGGCGCAGTTTCAACATCATCATGATCATCCTTTAGCCACTCTTGGGCCCTGGGTGCCAGTGGACTGTCATGATGAATGTCATTCACATCTTCTGATCCAAATGTGAGATCCGAATTTTCCATTTCCAGCTCGTCACCATCATGAATGGCCTTAGTGTGGAATCAGCCTAATTAAAGCAACGATATCAATTCATCACTTACCTCAAGGTATTCATCTGGATCGAATTCTTCATTCCACGGTATTGATGTGATGTCATTCAGCTCGTCTTGGAGTAATGAAGCACTGTGTTCCATCAGGTCGAAACCCATTTCCAAAGAATATTCAAGTGCTAGATCCTGCTGTATAGGCTCCACTTCCTTGGCGATGAACTGCTCCTTTTTGGACATGAGAGTCATATCTCTCTAATTAACTCGACGTAAGTCTCAGCAGTCATTTATGGTATGTCCAAACCTTCACAAAAAATGTGTCTATTGTCTTTGCTCTGCTAGCTGCTTGGTCCCATAAAGACTTCTTCCTCCATTGAGATGTCCGAGAGTTTCCCTGGTAAACAGCTGGCCTATTTATGGTTTTCTGCTTCTTTTGCTGTATGCCAGGCTTGATGGTAAGCATGGTTGAATTCCATATGTGTTCAGAGACATTCACCTGTGGTTCACCATCAGACCCATCTTCCCCAGTTAAATTACTGCCCTTGGCTTGAAGATTTGCAGGTAAAAACATGCCATAGAGGTTCTGTAGGGCAACAATGGACCCAGGTGTGTCATCTGCTTCAATCTCACTCTCCCCACTAGAGCCCTCATACTCCGAGTCTGACCCCTCTTCTGGTTGAGGTGATGGCAAAGAGCTAAATATAGGACAGTCGGCTCATTGCTTCTTTGCTCGAGCAGCTTTCTTTGTCACAGGAGGCATATGAATGGTCTGGGGGAGATGAACAGGGTCTAGGGAGCATGGGGTAATTTTTTTTCTGATGGGAAAATTTGAAACAAAATGGGAAATTTCGAAAAATTGCTTATTTTTGCTTGTTTCCTTATAGAATTTTCATTGGACATTGAAATTTGTACTATAGAGCTCCCTACGGAGATGGTATCCTAGTGCTTTGTACACTATAGCCCTGCTACCTCCACCCAACTCTATTCCACTCCT
This sequence comes from Suillus paluster, assembly GCF_016628075.1. Taxonomy (NCBI): domain Eukaryota; kingdom Fungi; phylum Basidiomycota; class Agaricomycetes; order Boletales; family Suillaceae; genus Suillus; species Suillus paluster. Next base: position 24,806 of record NW_024537829.1, on the reverse strand, counting down.
CCAACACTACCCCTATTTTCTCCGACACTATATCTCATATTTCCAGATCTGGAATTCCGGACTCTCCCCTATGAAAGTCCGGTTCTCTGTCCTGTTGTCCACCCAGTGCTCCACTTTCATCTCTGGACTCACACCTATCTCCTTTTAGAATACTGCTCTCCGGTTACCAGTTGTACACCTTTCCGCTTTGCTTACTGATCCATTTGTTTGCACTTCATTTCCGACCTCATTTCCGACCTCATTTCCTTGATCCATTGTACACTCACTAATAGACCCTCCATATGCTTCGGACATAGCTTTTACTGTGCTGACTGATTTACTTACATGATACCTACAGTATATAAACTCCTGTAAAACTCTGGAACTCCTCAGTTCAAATATCATCTTAGTTCTGCTCATTCCTGCTTCTCCGGACTTGAGTCTAACCTCTTGTCTACCTCCGAGTCTTAGGGTTAAAACCTTAGGACTAAATCTCTGGCTCTACCTTAGGGTAGTCTACACTCCATTCTGTTTCTACTCTGGACTTGTCCACAGTAAGCCTTACTCTGTTCTCTCCCAGCCTTCTGGAGTTCTGTCAAACTCCCCCTGCATCTGACCTCCGGACTTTCCTGGACTTCTGTTGGACTTCCCCTCTGACCCTTGGAAATTAAGGGCACGTACTCGGGTAAGGGGCGCAGCACACGAACTGAAGCTGAAGCCCTTTGAGTTGTCTTCCCCTTGAGCATGACCTTAACACAATCCATAGGAATGCTAGTGACAACTTCAGTCGAGGTTGACATCGTCACTACAGTGCTCAAATACTTTTTTTGGTATGTCAAACATGCTCAACATATATTTGCTACTGCAACTTCAAAATTCCATTGTTTTCAATATAAAGTAGTGGAATAGACTCAGTTTCATGTATATAATATTACCCATTGGACAGTTAGACTAAAATCTGAAGTTTGAAAATTTCATCATCAAAAATTGAAACATGTCTCCAAAAAGGGCCTTCTAGCACCTGTGGAGGCCTGTAGGGCCCTTGGGTAAGTGTAAACAATGTTTAGAAGGGTATATACAAGCTCTGTGAGGTGTCTAAGTGTCAGAACTGTGCCTAGTAGGTAGGAAAGAGGTTATGGAGGGGCTTAGCTTCGCCTTGTACGCTGCGCTCCTTAGGCAAGTACAGTGCCCTTATCTTCGGAGGATGGATAGGGGCTGCTGAAGATCAATTCTGACATGCTCTGACAGAGGTTTGGTAGCAGGGAACTATGTCTGACACGCTCCAACAGAGGTAAGGCTATGAGGGACTAAGTCCAACGTAGAAAGTAAGGCAAGGACTGTCAGAAGACAGAAGCGGAGGTTGGTGAGATAAGTCTCAAAGTTGGACTAGATGATGAGCAGGACTTAAGTTGAGTCGGGGGTGGTTAGGATAGGTTTGAGTCTACATTCATATTGTAGAAGCAATACTGGAATACATAGGGTTTATATACTAAGATAGACCTCGTTCATACACCGATTCATCACGTGATCTACTGTGACATTTCAATGGTTTTAGCTCTAATGCATTATACATGAAGTCTGAATGGAATCTGTTCTAAGGTTATGTGCGGAGAGTCTGTGGCAAGATGGCTATATAATTTTTGTAATCTAATTTGGAGAATTGAGAGACGAGTAGGCATTATACTGTTTGTTCAGCCAACAATGTTGAAGCCTGACGCCACCAACGTGACAGGCATGTAATTAGCACTATCGAAAATTCAATAGTTAATCACCTCACCATGCCACGAAGAGGCCCTCACACATAGCAAACCTTCAAGGTTCTTGCGCTGGTCAGAAACGACAAAAGCTCAGTGAGAAGATGGAAAATGTAATCAGTTTAATGACTCGCGATTTCTCAGCAAATGGCTAAACATTTTGATAGACTAAGACAGCACCTTTCCCTGGGTCACACCCGACAAATCCCCCTCTCTGTCACTCAAAAGTACCAGTCGTTCCAAGTCCAACTGTAATCAATGACTGGGAACCTTGTGGTCGAAAGACTACCACTGTAGACTCAGAGGACTCGGATGCAGATGAAACAGATGAAGAGTGGGAGGAAGACGAGGAAGTCACCGAGGATAACATACACTGGACACAACCTCCATTCACTGCTGGACAATACATCCCTCCCCCAACTGTTGCTGAAGCAGCTGCTGCACTGAGTGATCTCAAGCTCCTCATTCAACCACGTCGGACATCGGGCATTGGACACAAAGACCTGAAACTCGATCTTTTGCTGTGGAGCTGGCTCGAAAAGATGCGGATGTTCCTATGGAACTACACAAAGCCTGTTGGTGCCTGCAGGTGGCAAGCCGCATCACTGATGACTGCAAATGCATATGAAAAGTCTACATGGTTAGCAGGTTGTCTTCGTCAATGGACGAGAGCTTACATATTGGACCGGAATGATCTCCCATTCAATATCTATGGCACCTGGAACTCATCCATTCTTGAAGACGAGGATTTTAAAGGAGAGTTACTCCTCCATCTACAGGGGATCGGAAAGTATGTCAGATCAATGGACATTGTTGACTATATTAAAAATCCAGATGTACTCGCTCGGCTAAAGCTCAAGAAGCCCATTTCACTCGCAACAGCACAACGTTGGATGAAACACGTGGGATACCGATGGTCAAAGACACCGACGGGACAGTTCGTTGATGGGCATGAGCGATGCGATGTGGTGGAATATAGACAGTTAATATTTCTGCCAGTTTGGGCTGAACTTCTCTCGCGCACTCGGATTTATGCGACTGATGGAAGCGAATGTCAGGCACCACCAATGACTGCTCGATGCGTTGTTATCTGGAATCATGATGAGTCAACATACTATGCGAATGACCGCCGGAAAATTCGATGGGTGCATAAATCAGAGACTGCTGTACCTTATGCAAAGGGTGAGGGTGCCTCGTTAATGGTTGCTGACATGGTCAGCCCTGACTATGGATGGCTACAGTCACCTGATGGCAAGCAGCATGCTCATGTACTGTTCAAGGCTGGCAAAGCTCGCGATGGATACTTCACGACACAAAACATACTCGATCAGGCCTCAAACGCAATGGATATCCTACGTGATCATTTCCCGGATGAAGATCATGTCATGGTCTTTGACAATGCGACCACTCACCTCAAGCGTGCCGACGATGCATTATCCGCTCGCAAAATGCCCAAGTACCCCCCAAAGCATGGAAAGGACTGGGATGGAAGTGACTGGGGTGCAGGTAGACAGCCAAAGAACTGGGGAGTAGAGGTGAATGTAGTGGATGAGAATGGGAAGCTGGTCTATTCACCTAGCGGAGAGATAAAGAAGACGAGGGTCAGAATGTGTGGTGCCACATTTGCAGATGGCTCTCCCCAGTCATTGTACTACTCTGAAGGCCACGAACTTGCAGGTGTCTTCAAAGGGATGGCTACCATACTCCACGAACGAGGTCATGCCGACGTTTCAAAGGTTCGAGCTGAATGTCCAAAATTTCAGTGCAAGAAGGGCGTCGATCGCTGCTGTTGCCGGAGGATGCTCTACAACGAGCCGGATTTCGTAAATGTCAAGTCGTTGCTTGAGAATGCATGCGAAGCTAGGGGTTTTCGGGCAATATTCTTTCCGAAATTCCACTGCGAACTGAATTTTATCGAGCAATGCTGGGGTTATTCAAAGCGGGTGTATCATGAGCTTCCCGTATCTTCCAAAGAGGCCGATCTCGAACACAATGTCCTTACTGCCCTGGAATCTATTCCACTCGATGCTATTCGCCGGTAAGTCTTTGCTTTAATTTCTCTCACGTACACTAATATTGGCTCAGATTCTCTACACACTCACTTAGGTTTATGGATGCCTACCGCAAAGGTCTCACCGGGAAGCAGGCAGCTTGGGCTTCAAAGCAGTATCATGGTCATCGTATCCTTCCAGACACCATAATGGCCGAGTTGGAAACTGCAAAATTAACTTGATTGAAATTTAAAACATATTCCAGACTCGGATACCTAATTTTGATTATTACTACTTCTACTATAATTTCGCCACTAGTATTAGCCATACAATGTTGAAACGGCTGTCGAAACGGTTTGAACTGGTGTCTGTTATGTTTCCCTACTGTTCACACCGCTTGGTCACATCAGTCACAAATGAGTCACAACGGTACATCAACCACGAAAATGCCTACTACTCATTCAATTGACAAAAAGTAACCATTCTGAGTAGACTATTTTAATACTACTGTATATGCCCACAGAATCATAGAATAGAATTCGCTAATTCTGATCTGAAGTAGAGTTACAAGCCAAAACGACGTGTTCTGACTTGTGATCACGTGATGAATCGGTGTATGAACGAGGTCTATCTTACAAGAATCTGGGCTATGTGGCACAGCGCAGTGGAGTACAAAGTAATAATAAAAGGGACAATGAACCATAGTATATAACAAGCTAAATTAGAATGGAGGATCGGATCATACAAGGTACAAGACCAGATGGAAAACAGACTGTACAAAGGAAACTCGGAATGGACTGACATGTCATATACCTGATCTGACCGCTCCAACAATATTAATATCTGCTCCACCCAACCTTATACTTCCCCCGCTTACCTACCACCTCTGCTCCGTCCGCCCTCTGCTCATCCCAGTTGGCTCCCGCATCCGCTCCTACAGTTCCACTTGACCGCCTCGTTGGTTACCTTCCACATTGTTTCCATTCTTCTGTAAACTCCTTCCCCATTTAGGTATATACTTTCCCCATTCGCACATAGCACTTACTTCCTGGATCACTGGTACTTTCTATAACTGCTCAACTAACTGATCTGATGCATACATATTGATATCTGCCCCGACTTATGTTTTTCACCCGTGTCTACTTACAAATTATGCTCAGTACATAGCCTCATACCAAGGACTAACAAGTCACCACCTCCTACATAGAAGTATATAAAAACATATCCTGTACTTAGCTACTCCCCAGTCTTAATATTACTTGTCTTCCCACTGTCTCCACTAGTGGGAATTCTCCGTAGGACTTTGCTCCCTCTCCGGACACAAGTTTACCTTGTCATCACCTCCAACCCTCCACTCCTACTTAGAGCCGCGCTCTAAGCATCCGCTCTTACTTCTCTGACCCACCCAAACCCAGTCCCCTTGCTCCTCTCCATTTCCGACCCACTTCCTCCGCCTTCCATGCTCTGCTCCTAGTCAGATTACCACTAGTAACACTTTACCTCCTGACTCACCAAGCGGACCAAAGTGGTCTGCCCATCCTATTGTTGGACATTGTTGGACCCACTCCAAATTCAGGGCATGTACTTGGCTAAGGGCGCAGCGCAAGAGCTGAAGCCAAGCCCCGACCCCTCCGCCTCTCCATCCAAGCATGGTCTCTAACATGACAGGTGCCTCATACCTTGATTGAGTCAGGGGCGGAGGAATGTACCTGACATTGGAGATACATTTTGAGAGGTGGAGGAGTATATAGGAGGGTGGAGGACTAAGAATGAGGGTGGAGAAGACTTGTCTGGATCATGGATATGACACTAAGCCTCCATCAATGCAATTATTTTTGATGCCCCTGTACAATACAACGTCCTCAGAGATACCCTTTGTATGTATACAGATGTCAACTGGCCTGTCTGTTGCTTTGATTTGGCTTGTGTGGATGCTCTTTTGGCAAAGTATAACTGTGAAGAAAGCCCAGGGCAAATCTGAACAGACTGACAAGCAAATAAAAAAATAAAATTGGTTCACAAATTGAAACATGGGTGCTTAATTCCAAAAAATCAGATTACATGTATTTTTATGCTGTTTTTTTGGAAGTATCCAATGGCTTGTTGATTAAAAAAAAAAGCTGCTACAGAGGTGTTGAAAAAGTGATGCCAGTACTGTAGCATTCAGAAATGGTGTGACACTCAGACTTCATCAGATATTAAGTGATGCTTAGAAATATTTAGACATTCTGTTCTCATTGTGATATAAGATGAAATTGACTGTCTGCCAGCTAGTAAAAGGTATTACAGTGTGAGCAAGGTATTGTAAGTGAGACAGTGATGTGGCTAGTGCATGCAGTGAAATAAAAGAGCAATGAGATAGCGACAGGAAAAAAAGTACAAATGAGGTGTTCTGGATATGAGAGTGGTCATTATTTCTTCTTCTGCTTCTTCTTCAATCTAGTGGCAGTGTTCTTGGTGGGAGCTGCTGCCTTGCATTTGCGATGGGCTGGAGGTTCAGGTTCTTCATCTGAAATGGTGTTAAGGTCATGCTCAAGGGGAGGAGAACTCAAAGGGCTTGACTTCAGCTTGTGTGCTGTGCCCCTCTGTCATATACCTGATTCAGCCACTCCCAACACCGTTCATAGATGTCCCTACTATTGGTCCAACCCCCTGTTTCCCTGTCTGCTCCATCCCTCCTTCTCCGACAATGCATGAAGTGCATCTCAGCAGGACTAGCCCTGCTACCTCTGCCCAACTCCACTCCGCTCCTCCGACACTACCCCTATGTCCTCTGACACTATATCCCTACCATCCGACTCAATCTGGAGCTCCGCTCCTCCACTCTGTTGGTCTGACCGATCCTACTCCTACTCCCTCCACCATCTCCGCTTTTCTGACCCACTCAGTTCCTCCAGTTTCTCTTGTATCACCTCACCCGACTATTAGTCCACCCGACTGCTTCACAAGTCCACTCCTAGACTAGGTACCACTCAACTGGTCCTATCTCTGTTTATTATCATAGTTCCTCCTTTCGGATCACCGGTAATTCCTATACCAGAGTGATTACTGATCCATCACATACATACTGTTCTCCAAGCCTTTTCTTGTATGTCTCAGTCATCCTTCTAGTAATTCTGTACACTCAGCACATAGCCTTCTGCTATGCTATGCTACTTACTTAGAGTATATAAACATATGTACATCTGTCTGTAGATCTTTAGTCTGAATATTACCTTTTCTAAGCCCTGCTCTTCTGCTCCTTGACTTAGGCTTAACCCAAGTCAACTCCTGTTTGCCGGCCTAGGGGATTGACTCCCTAGGTCGGCCACCTTCTCCGCTCATCCAACTTCCCACACCTCCGCCATCTTTCCCATGCATTGGACTTGTGGCCAATCCTCTTGTACCTCTATCCTCCATGTTTCCGTTCTGCTTCAGAATTCATCCGAGCAGTCTTCCCCGCTCCATCCCTATTGTTAGCTCCGACTGCAGTAGCCCTCTAACTCTCCCCTGTAGGGCGGATGAATCTCCGCCCAACGTTCCCACACTTATCTAGTAGTTCGTTGGTCCTCCTTCAGAGGACCTCCACTCTGACATCCTGTCAGAACTCGTAGAACTCGAGTTGGACTACAATCCGAAATTAGGGGCACATACTTGGGTAAGGGGCGCAGCATACAAGCTGAAGCCAAGCCCCTCAGACTCTGCCTTACCCCTGAGCATGGTCTTAACACCCTCACCTGAGTACATGCCCTTAATTTCCAGAAAGCAGGAGGGAAGTGCAACACAGTCCAGGGTAGTCTGGAAGTCAGATGTAGGAGGAGTTTGGCAGAACTCCAGAGATTCAGTAGATGTAAGAGCAAGGCTACTATGGGCAAGTCCAGAGTAGAAATGGAATAGAGGTAGACTACCCTAAGGTAGAGCCAGAGATATAGTCTGAGGAGTTGATCCTAAGACTTGGAGGTGGACAGGAGAAGAGACTCAAGTCTGCAGGAACAGGAATGAGCAGGAACTAAGTTAATATTTGAACTGAGGAGGTACAGAGTGTTACAGGAGCTTATATACTGTAGGTATTGAGTAAGTAATCAGTCAGCATAGTACAAGGCTATGTACAAAGCATGTGGAAAGCCTATTAGTAAGTCTATAACAGATCAAAGAAATGGAGTTGGAAATGAATATGGAGAAACAGATCAGTAAGCAAGGTGGAAAGAAGTATAACCAGTAGCTGGAGAGTAGTGGTCTAAAAGGAGATGGGTGTAAGGTTAGGTTTAGACCCAGAGATGAAACTGGGGTGCTGGATGGAAATTAGGACGGAAGTCTGGGTCTAACAAGTGAGGATCCGGAGTTCCAGGTCTGGAAATGTGGGATATGACAAATGGGCTTGACTGCCTTGGATTTCCCCTTGTGCTTGGCTGGTGCCCTCTGATTCAGCTGAGGTTTGTCTTCCTCATCTGTCTCTGTTAAGTCACTATCAGATGTATCGCTACTGGCTTGCAATGCAGTTTTGGCTGGCGATTGCAACATGGTCTTGGCTGGCACTCACAACATGGTCTTGGCTGGCGCACTTAATACTGGCTGTGAAGGTGGGACATTGCATGCTGGTGAAGATGATAAAGGTGTCCTTGGAGGTGGTGCAGGTGCATCCTCCTGAACAGCCAATGGATGTGCTGGTGTTGGTGTCTTTGCAGGCCATAGAATAGGCTGTGGACGTGGAACAGGACATGGGGTCAAGAGGTTGCAAGCTGGTGAAGAAGGTGGGGGTGTGCTTGGAGGAGGGTTTCTAGCGATGAGAGGCTTAGAGGGAGTGAGAAAGGTGAGCTGATAAGAGAATATATATCTCAGTCTCAGGAAACAGACTCGGTAATAACTATAGTAGTACCTGATAAGAGAATATATCTAAGTATCTGTTAGTTCTAGTTGTAACGTAAAGCGGGAACTTCAACTCACATCTCAGTCTCAGGAAATGGACTGAGATGTTCGGTCTGACAACTTGTAGTTTTAAGGTAGTTAGCATAGTGATAAGTAATAAACTGTAGCATAGGAAATAAATGATGACTTATGAGATTCTGTGACTGACGTCACTTGGTTGTAAGTTCCTCAATTGGTTAGCGCTCGCAATGTCTCACTTTGACATCTCCTGCTCGGCCTTTGACTCGGGCTTCAACACTCCCCCTCAAGCGCTATCCAGGCTCATTAATCCGTGCAGCTTCTGAATCCTGGGGCGTGGTAAGGCTTTGGTAAAAGTGTCGGCAATATTATCGTCAGTGGGGCAGTAGGTGAGTGCGAATGTCCTGTTCTTGACGTGAGCGCATACGAAATGATAATGTAGGTCAATATGCTTAGTTCACGACTGGAACTTGTTGTTCGATGCGAGGGCGATCGCGGCTTGATTATCGCAGTAGACTGGAGTAGGGAGAGTGGGTGGTTTGTACAGCTCTTCGGTGAGCAGCTGCAAATACAATATCTCTCTTGCAACTGTCGTTAAAGCGATATACTCTGCCTTAGCCGTCGAAAGGGCTATCAAAGGCTGCTTGCGCGCACTCCACGCAACTGGTCCGCCGTTCAACAGCACAATGTATCCCGACATAGAGTGACGATGTGGCTGGGAAGCCCAATCCACATCAACATATGCTTCTAAACCTGCGTCTGTCGCACCTAGGGTAAGTCCAAGGTCAGCAGTACCTTTTAGGTATCATATGACATGCTTTGCCGCTTCCCAATGGACTCTACCGGGGTTTCGCATAAACTGCGAGAGCGTTGCGATGGCAAATGCAATATCGGGCCTGGTGCTCGTAGCCGCATACATGAGGGAGCCTATGGCCCTCTGGTATGGTACATCACACATATCTTCAAGTTGAGCATGAGTGGCGGGGGATTGGGAGTCTGATAGTACCACGCCAACGTTCATCGGGGTCTGTGTGGTCTTTGCGTCACTGAGGTGAAAACGCTCGAGGATGGTTTCGATATAGGCGTTCTGTGATAGGGTAATGGTGCATGCAATTTGATCTCGCATTACCTTCAGGCCTAAGAGCCAGTGCAGCTCACCGAGGTCAGTAATCTCGAACAGTTTGCACAGCTGTGCCTTGAAATGCGTGATGTGCTCGTCACGTGATTGTTTGAAATAGACCGCTTGGTCAACCTGGGACCTAGAGAATCCCATCTTCCTAAACGCGCCAGCCAACTCCTCTGACCATTCAAAACCAGCTTGCTTTAACCCAGGCAAGCTCCTCAGCAGTCTCAGCACCTTGTCCTCCTCTCCCCTCTTCAAGTATCCAGGCGGCGCCCTCATATAGATGGTCTCCTTGATTTCTGCATAAAGGTAGGCGCTCTTGATGTCTACTTGGTGAATCTCCCAGTCTTGCTGAGTGGCCATGGTGAGGATGGTCCTTATGGTAGACATATTGGATGTCGTTGTGAAAGTCTCGAAGTAGTCATGGCCATACTGCTGGCGCTGGCTGTTTGTGACAAGCCTAGCGCGTAGCTTTAGCTTCTGGCCGTCAGGGCCTCGCTTAGTAGCTAGTACAAAGTGGCATGGGATGATGTTAGCATTTGACAGTTTGTCAGCAACTTCCCATGTTCCCAGCTTCTCAAGTTGACTTATTTCATAGTCTATCACCTCCTGCCATTCTACCGCGTCTGGACCGTTCAACGCCTGGCTCAGGGTTGGTTCCGCTTCTGCAGCTGCTAGAGCAAACTCCTGCCAGTGAGTTACCGCATCTTCGTCGACAAAATCTGACTCTGTAGCCTCAAAGATGGACTCTGCTGCAAGGCTCGCTCTCTCTGTTATTTGTGGTGATTGAGCACCTTATGGTGCGAGTTATTTGTGTTATGATGTTGCTTCCTCTATTGGACTCTCACTTAGCATGTGATGTGAATTCCTTACTTACTTAGGCAGTGTTTACACTTGTTTACATAGACTCGCCCATAGGTAGCAAGTCCTGTGTTGGTTGCTCTTTAGCAACTGACACTGGACTATAGGTATAGTACACTCATTAGTTTATACAACACAATAGCAACTGACACTGGACTATAGTCCTGTTCACTCTCATTAGCTCACTTGTGGCTTGGTTCACTTGGTTATTCTAACAACCGGTTGGGCGGTTGAGCGGAAACGTAGGGGCGGATGTGGATGATGTTTGGATGGAGTGGAGTATAGATGGAGTGGAGGCGGTCGGAAAGCAGAGCGGATATTAATATTGGAGTGGTCGGATCAGGTATATGACAGTCGATCTCACCAATTGGACAAAGAAAGTGGGCTAATACCGGATGGTTTATGCCCATATGAGATCTACAACCACTGCTGTCATCAAGAGGTGGAGATATGGCAATCCTTTGCTGGATTTAATGCCACATATTTACTGATCTGAAGCTTTAAACATGTTGAATCATCTGAGCGAGTGCCTGAGATAGCAGACTCCATCTAAAATAAACATCAGGAGGCAACAACATGTGCATATATGCACATGTACTCACCTTTCGGATTATCTTCCTGAGTTCTGAGGCTCTCTTCAGGTCCTTTGAGCCAGCTGTCATATATCAGATTCAACCACTCCAACAATATTGATATCTGCTCCACCTGACTACATCCTTCCTGCTCTACCCTTCATCCTGCTCTGCTTGTTCCCTGCCCTAGTGCTTCCACTTTGCCGCCTCATTGGTTACCTCCCATATCAGCTCCATTCAACTGGAACCATTTCCCCATTAGGTATATACTTTCCCCTTTGGTACATAAATCTTACTTCCCGGATCACCAGTATTTCCTTTAGCTGCCTGATTACTGATCTGTCTCATACATATTGATATCCGCTCCGGTGCATATGTTTTCCTTGGTAAACTTACTTACATACTATACACTCAGCACATAGCTTTCTGCTATGCAATACTGATCACTGCCTTCTCACTTAGAAGTATATAAACATATCCTGTACTTAGCTAGTTTCCTTAGTCTTAATATTACTTGTCTTGTCTCAGTTTCTACTGGTGGGAATTCTCCATAGGACTTTACTCACTCTGGACACAAGTCTCATTGTGTCATCACCTCCACTTCAACTTAGAGCCATAGTCTAAGTTAAACTACTCTTACTTCCCTCTGCCCCATAAACCAATCTCCTTGTCCCCTTCCACTCCGACTCACTTCCTCCGCTTCATCTGCCCCACTCCTAGTCAACCTGCCACTAGTAGCCTTTACCTCCCAACCCTTAAAGTGGACCAAAGCGGACCACCTGTCCTATTGTTGGACAATGTCAGTCCTGCTCCAAATTTGGGGCACGTGCTTGCTTGGCTAAGGGCGCAGCACAAGAGCTGAAGCCAAGCCCTGACCCCTCCACTTCTCTGCCCAAGCATGGTACCTAACACTGGCAATGAGAGGTTTCAAGCCTGGTGCAAGCTCCAGTAGTTGCTTATAGTTCTTCTGGTACTGATCCTGTGTTTTCTTGAATCTATAGAAGACAAAATTAGTTCATCACCATCAGTAGGATACTTGCTAGCCATACAACTTTGACAGCTGCTTCTCTTGATGAGCTGCATCATTCTCATCTTCAGATAAGTCTCCAGAATCGGTAAGTTCATGCTGTTTGAGTAGGGTGCCGATGTCAATAACTTTGTCGATCTTACAGAACATGTTGATGTTGAGCTCTGACATATCGGGAGGATCGGAAGACGAAACGAAGGGAACGCTAGCAATGTCAGAGTGAGACATGACAAGCGCAACCATGCTAGGAGATGAGGCGATGTATTGACGTTGGCCGAGGTAGTTGATAATTGGACTTGATCCCTATGCCATCCTATATGCATCTTATATTTCGCGTTGTTATACTGACTACGTATAAAGCTATGAGTATCCCATTCGAACATCTCAGTTTCTATCAGATACTGAGATGTAAGCTGTCATTATTTCTATACTATACAGAGCACTAACTAGACATAGAATACATTCTCTTGTCAGGTACTATACTTGTGCTACAGAGTTTCTATCAGATACTGAGATAATACATTCTCTTGTCAGCTCACTCTCCACATCTGGTTGCTATCATAACTACAGGTTATGAGCCCTGACACGGCTATGGATTCCGCGCTCCCCAGCACCACTTCGGCATTGTTCAACATCCCAAAGCTAGCCGAGGATGGCAGCAACTGGATTACCTATAAGGAATGAATGTTGACCGCCATTGGTGCAAGAGGTCTGATGCGCTACATCGACGGCCATGCAGTGAAGCCTACCCCCTTCCTAATTGACCTGACAACGAAAGTAGTGTCCAAACATGATGGTTCGAAACCTATGCAGACGGAGATTGACGAGTTAGATAAGAAACTCGATGAGCATTTTCAAAAGGACTCACTCGTGAAGCAGCAGATGTTCAGTACAATCACAGATCGACTGCTCCTGCGCATGCAGAAGCTAGACGGCGCTGCAGAGATCTGGGAGGAGATACATGACTGCACCTTGGGTCGAGCCAATGCCTTGGTCAAGATGTCAGCTGGCTGGTCAGCAGTGGGCACAAACACTGGTGCAATAATCTCCTTGTGCACCACATCTCGAAGCCAATACCAGCTGAGATCAAGCTGCTTCATCCGACCTGTGGTGCTCTGGGTGCTTGGCCACAGAGATGGCGCTCTGGTTGTCGATCCTAAGGACAGAGGGTGCAGTGGCAGGGAAGCCCATCTCAAACAAGAGGTTTCGCATCCAGCGGATCTCCTTGCCTGCCTCAACTGCAGCCATGTACTCAGCTTCAGTGGTGGACAAGGCCACAATGCTTTGAAGCTTCGACGACCAGGAGACAGCACCAAGGCCAATCTTGACCAGGTAGCCACCAGTGGAGCGACCAGTGTCTTTGCATCCACCATGATCAGCATCAGAGAATGTGGAGAAGAGTTCGATGGAATTGGGATCAGGAGCATAGGTGATGGAGTAGTCTGCAGTGCCCTTCAGATAGCGAAGCAGGTGCTTGACAGCTTGCCAATGGGCAGGGCCAGGGTTGGAGTTGAATCGAGCTAAACAGCCAACAGCGTAGGCAATGTCTGGTCTGGTGGTGGTGGCAAGATACATCAGAGCACCCACAGCTTCAAGGTAAGGAGTGGATCGCATGTCCTGAGTCTCATCAGCAGTCTGGGGACACTGAGCACGAGTGAGTCGAATGTTGGGCTGCATGGGAGTGGAGACAGGCTTGCAATCAGCCATGCTGAAGCGATCAAGGATGTCAAGGCAGTACTGGGGCTGGGAGATGGTGATGGAGTGCTTGGAGCGATCCCTGTCAATCTTGATGCCTAGAAGCTGGGTGGTAGGGCCTAAGTCTCAAAGCTTGAAGTGCTGAGACAAGTCCTTGATGATCTGATCAATTGCAGAAGCAGACTTCGATGCAAAGGTCATGTCATCAACAAAGACAGGCAAGATGATCCTGACTTCACCCTTGACATAGATATAGATGCTGGCATCAGAGTAGGACTGGGTGAATCCAATAGACTCCAGAACAGAGCGCATTTTCTTGTTCCAGCGATTGCCACCTTGCTTGGTTCCATAGATGCTCTTCTGAAGAAGGCAGACCATCTTCTTGGGATCACCTTCAGCAAAGCCTTCAGGTTGTTCCATGTAGACGTCACAGTCCATCTCCCCATTGAGATAGGCATGTGAGATGTCGATGGAGCGAAGGTGGAGGTCATGGATGGCAGCCATAGCAAGGACAACACGAATGGTGGGCATACGCACAGTTGGAGCAAATATTTCGACATAGTCAAAGCCAGGACGCTGGTTGTAGCCCTTGGCAACAAGTCTGCCCTTGTAGCGCTCAATAGAGCCATCAGCATTGCGCTTCACCTTGAATATCCACTTGGAGCCAATGACCTTGATCCAGCTGGTCTAGGGACAAGTTTCCAAGTCCCATTGCTGCGATGAGCATTGAGTTCCTCAAGAGCTGCTTGATTCCACAGCTCTGCATCAACTCGAGTCAATGCCTCCCTATAAGACAATGGCTCGGTGGAAGAGCTGGTGGACAAGGCAAGCTCAAATCCTTGAGCAAAGTCAGCATCCTCAGTCTCATCATCAACAACATCAGTCAGCTGAGCTGGAGAGAGCTTCCACCAGTCTCTGGGAGGTTGCCTGTTGCGTCGAGGGAGTCTGGCACCAATGCCTATGGGAGACGGTGGTCTAGGAGGTGGATTGGGACGAGCTGCAGGAGGAGGAGTGACTGGATCAGGAACAGGGACGACAGGAGGGACATCAGGAACTGCTGGAGGGACCACATCTCCCCCTTGATCCAGTGACTCATCAGAACTGGACTCATCATAGTCAGAGTCAGAATCAGAGTCAGAGTCATCTGAATGAGGAGGATAGTAATAGGAGGGCGCTGCTGGGGGCTCAGAGGTAGTCTTCGACTGTCTGGGAGGATGGGGAGCATTGACAGGAGGTGCTGGAGCGATGGGAGCTGCAATGGATGAACTGGATGGGCGCTTGGACAGAGGGAAGTATCTTTCATCAAAGTCAGCCCTTTCGCAGATGATTGTCTTCTTGGAGGTGGGGTTGTAGAACTTCCAGCCCTTGTAGCCAGCGGGGTAGCCAATGAAGACGCACTTTTCCATGTGGGAGCCAAGTCCATCTCTCTTGTCCCTCTGGACGTGCACATAGGCAGTGCATCCCCAAACTCGAAGATGTGAGACATCAGGCTTATTACCATGCCACAGCTCATAGGGCGTAGCGCTGTCTACAGCTTCGGTAGGGCATCTGTTCCAGACATGGACCAGAGCAGCAAGACACTCGCCCCAGAAGGCCTTGGGAAGCCCAGACTCGTCCAGCATAGCAGTGAGTCACTCAGAGAGGACTCTGTTAGCTCTCTCAGCAACCCCATTCTGCTGTGGTCTAGCACGAACTGTGTGCTGCCTCTCAATGCCACACTGGGTGGTGAATTCAATGAAGGCATTGCTCATGTACTCCCCTCCCTTGTCATCTCTGAGGATCTTTAGCTTTCGCTCAGACTGGTTCTCAGCATAGGCCTTGAATGTCTTGAAAGCCTCAAAGACATCAGACTTAGCTTTAATAGGGAGCACAAAGCGAAATCGAGAGAAGTCGTCGATGAACGTGACCCAATAGCGATAGCCAGAGAAGCTGGGGTAGGGGACCTTATGGACATCGGTGTGGACAAGCTCCAGAGGTCGGGTAGCACGCCATTGAGACGAGGGGAATGGGTTTGCATGCATCTTGCCAGCTAAGCATGGCTCACAGATGGGATCTGGCATCTTCTTTGAATCTAGCTTGAGTCCAGTGACCATGTCATGATCAATAAGCTTCTTGACACCTGCTAAGTTATGGTGGGCGAGTCTCCTGTGCCATAGGTCCAAGTCCAGAGGTAGAGTGGTCGCTGCAGAGGCATATTCAGAGAGAGGGACGGTGGAGCCATCTAAGAATGCTGCATTGCTGCTGCTGATGGGTGCAACAAACAATGTGGTGCCTGCAGGACGCTGAAATGACATCTTGGTGGAGTCAATGGTGACATGGAAGCCACTGTGGCGAGTGAGGTAGAGAACAGAGAGCAGGTTGTTGCGAAGGTCAGGGACATGCAAGACTCTTGAGTCTTCCTGGAGAGCTTCTTGGTCTTCTTCCTCCTGCTACGACGCTGTCCAGAGTATAGGGAGGTGAGGGCAGACCAGATAAGCACAGGATGATCTTCAATAGCATCAATCTGCGACCTCATCTCCAATGGGCAAGCCAGATAGAGTTCCCCAGCAGCTTGGTCAGCCTTAAGGTCCCATACAGCCTGTGCCTCAGGCTGTGAGTCTGTAGGACGCTTCTCAGAGCCACTGACAAGCAGCCACAAGCCCTTGGAGCGCAGGTAAGACTCCATCTCTGATCTCCAGATAAGATAGTTGGAAGAGCTGAGTTGAGCGATAGTCATGGGCGACATAGCAAGGGATTGGGTGGCAAGCAGGACGGTCTAAGATGATGCAGGACGTTCAGGAAAGCAATGGACAGGACAGGGAGCGACAGGGGGTAGATGACCAAAAGGGGCTATGGAAAATTTCAACAAAGCCACTTGGTTGAACTACTCAAAAGCAACACAATGGGTGTTCCAATAGTCCAAATGGTGCTCAGACACAAAGATAAGGGTTTCCTGGGGCGTAGAATGCAATGGAATACACTAGGGAAGGAGTGGAGCAGCAGTTGGATGAGGAATGAATGACTTGAGGTCCTTAAAGCGCAGGGCTCATAACCTGTTAGAATAACCAAGTGAACCAAGCCACAAGTGAGCTAATGAGAGTGAACAGGACTATAGTCCAGTGTCAGTTGCTGTTGTGTTGTGTAAACTAATGAGTGTACTATACCTATAGTCCAGTGTCAGTTGCTGAAGAGCAACCAACACAGGACTTGCTACCTATGGGCGAGTCCATGTAAACAAGTGTAAACACTGCCTAAGTAAGTAAGGAATTCACATCACATGCTAAGTGAGAGTCCAATAGAGGAAGCAACATCATAACACAAATAACTCGCACCATAAGGTGCTCAATCACCACAACTAACACGTTGTCGTCTCCAGGATATGAGATGCGACAAGAATGGAGACGTCAAGGCCCACTTTAGTGAGCTCTTGCGCCTCCAAGAATCCTTGGCTGGCATGGGCTCAGATATCGAGGATCGCGACTTCTACGTCATTATCCTTGGTTCCCTTCCCGAATCCTACTGTCCTTTGCTCTCATCGGTGAATGCAGTGGCTAAAATTGCCCAGAAGCCACTCACCCCCAACAAACTCATCAACATTGTCAGCGAGGAGTATGAACATAGAGTGCTCACCGACCGTCGTCCTGCAAAGAAGGGCAGCAATGCCGCGTTATCTGCAAAGACAGGTAACAACAAGCCACGCAACTCGAGCAGCGCGCCCCAGAACAATTCCGATATCACTTGCTTTAATTGTGACCGGAAGGGGCACTATAAAGCCGATTGCTGGAGGCCAGGGGGCGGGAAGGAAGGCCAGAGACCTAAGCAGATGCAGAAGAAGGGAGGTCGAGGACCCAAGCAAGCTGCTAACGCCACAACCCAAAGTGAATCCCAGGACGAATATGCTTTTCTAACATCAGACTTAGCAGCGGTGGCGAAAGACCTAGGCATACCTTACGACCGTCATGGGGTGATAGTCGATTCAGGCGCCACTTCCCATTTCTGCCCTGATTGTTCCAAGTTCACGAACTTTGTACCCATCGCGCCGCAAGACATTCATACTGCGGACGGCTCCACAGTCAGCGCAATAGGCAAGGGCAATGTAAGGATAGACTTACCCTTGGGCGACAGATGCACCTCTGTAACGCTAAAGAGCGCATTATATGCGCCGAACCTGGCGTTTACCCTCATTTCCACCAACCAGATCACAGCTGCCGGTCTTGCTGTCCATTTCGAGGGCCAAAAGTGCAAGATCCTATCGCCTGGGCCCAAGTGCAAGCTCATAGGTGAAATACCTCAAGTTGAGGGACTTTATACAGTCCTCAATCAGCACAAGGAGTGGGCTAACATTGCAAAGGGCAAGCTCACCATTTTCGAATTGCATCGGATTCTAGGGCATGTCTCTCAGACGGCAGTGGCTGAGGCCGTGAAGAAGGGACTTGTCAAGGGCGTCGAGCTAGACTCTGCCACTCAACCCGAGTTTTGCGAAGCCTGTACCAAGGCGAAAGCTACCCATCAGCCGTTTCCAGAAGAAACAAAGAGCCATGCAAAGACTTATGCAGAACTCGTTCACACGGACCTGTGGGGTCCAGCTAGAACTGAAAGTTTGGGCGGATGCAGCTACTATATTAGCTTCATGGACGACTTCAGCAGGGAGACCCAAGTTGAGTTCCTCAAGCTCAAAAGTGAGGCACTGACTGCGTTCAAACATTACAAGATGTGGATCGCTCGGCAGAACCCTGGCGTTCGGTTGCACAAGGTATGATCCAACAGAGGCGGCGAGTACCTCAGCGTGGAATTCAACAAGTACCTGAAGGATCAGGGTGTTGAGCGTCAGCTTACTATCCATGACTCCCCGCAGCAGAATGGAGTAGCAGAGTGTTTGAAACCGCACCTTGGTAGAGCACGCACGGGCCATGCTTATCGCAAAATCTCTCCCAACGTTCCTGTGGGCCGAGGCTGTGAACTACGCCACATGGCTGAAGAATCGCCTACCTTCAAGGGCAATTCCTGGACACACACCCTACGACCTGGTGCACCACGTTAAGGCGAACCTCTCGCAAGTGCACAAGTTCGGCGCTGCCATATACATGCATCTTCAGGATACGGGCAAGCTAGAGCCGCGGGCAGAGGAGGTGATATTTGTGTTGGTTGTGGTGATTGAGCACCTTATGGTGCGAGTTATTTGCGTTATGATGTTGCTTCCTCTATTGGACTCCCACTTAGCATGTGATGTGAATTCCTTACTTACTTAGGCAGTGTTTACACTTGTTTACATAGACTCGCCCATAGGTAGCAAGTCCTGTGTTGGTTGCTCTTCAGCAAACTGACACTGGACTATAGGTATAGTACACTCATTAGTTTACACAACACAATAGCAACTGACACTGGACTATAGTCCTGTTCACTCTCATTAGCTCACTTGTGGCTTGGTTCACTTGGTTATTCTAACAATTTGTGGGGGTTGATACCAAGAGTAAGGGCTATAGAGTGTACTGGCCGCTGAAGCAGAAGATCTCCGTGGAGCGAAACGTGATGTTTGCACCCATAGAGGTCATGGTCGGAGAGGATACCCAGAATGAGGGGGAGTCCATGCCTGTTAGCGCTAACAACACAGGCACACAGAGTGCAAACGCACCAAACATTCAGGTCACCTCACCTCCCCAACCTCCTCCCAGCACTCCCAGCACTCCCAGCAGACCCTCCCAGTGACCCTCAACACCACCAGCACCCCAATCGACTTGAATGCGTCCACCTCCAGGCTACTATGCCGCCCTGAATCAAGGCGAGACCACAAGCATTGCAGTCGAGAGCAGCTTCGAGCCTGAGGAGTCAGACTTCGCAGATGAGCAAGTACAGATGCACCATGCGATGGCCACAGTTGAACCAGAGGTCACACTTCAGCAGGCGTTAAACGGACCTGACACTATAGAGTGGCAAGAAGCCATCAACTACAAGATTAGTCAGCTGGAAAAGTTGGGTACATGGAAAGTAGTAGATGCACCTGCACGTGCAAACCTCATCCCTTGTCACTATGTCTTGGCAACGAAATGTGGACACAACGGCGAGAAGCTCAAGCTCAGAGCTCAGTTAGTAGTGAACGGCCAACGCCAGAAATACGGCATCAATTATTTCAATACCTTCGCTCCTACTTTGTTAGGTACTGTGCTGGCTCAAGAGGCAGAGGGGTCGGGGCTTGGCTTCAGCTCTTGCGCTGCGCCCTTAGCTGAGTATGTGCCCCGAATTTGGAGCAGGTCTGACAGTAGGACAAGTGGACCGCTTGGGTCCACTTTGGGGGTCGGGGAGTAAGAGCTGCTAGCGGTGGACCAACTAGGAGCGGGGCAGAGAAGGTGGGGAATGATGCGGAGGGTGGATAGGAACTAGGGAGATATTTCGATAGGAGCGGAGAAGGTGGAGGATAATGCAGAGGATAGGGAAAGGGGTGATAGGAGGATATTGATAGAGGCAGGGTAATAAGGGAAAGACTTAGAGCACGGCTCTAAGTCGGAGCGGAGGGTCGGAGGGTCGGAGGGTCGGAGGTGACAACAAGTTGAGACTTGTGTCCAGAGGAGGCAAGGTCCTACTGAGAATCCTCACAGGATATAACTGCGAGAAGACAAGTAATATTATGACTAAGGAAAAATATCTAAGTACATGATATGTTATATACTACTATGTATGAGGCAGTGATCAGGATAACTATGCAGTAAGGCTATGTACCAAGGATATAGTTTGTAAGTATTTTACATAGGCGAAGACATAAGTCAGGGCGGATATCAATATGTACACGTCAGATCAGTGATCAAATGGTAATAGGAATTTACCGGTCATCCGGAAGTAAGGGTCCATGTACCAATAGGGAAGGCATATATCTAAAAGGTGAAAGAGCGTCCAGTTGAATGGAGAGGTTTATGGAAGGGGACTGGTTGGGCGGTTGAGTGGAAGCATAGGGCAGAATGCGGACTTGTGATAGGATGGAGCGGAGGATGAATGGGGCAGAGGGGGTCGGAAAGCGGAGCGGATATTGATATGGGAGCGGTTGGATCAGGTATATGACATACTTCGAACATGTCCACCATCTGTACTGTTCTGACAATGGCAGCCCAAAACGACTGGGAGATACACCAGGTCGACATCAAGAGTGCTTACCTTTATGCAGAGCTCAAGGAAGACATCTATATGCGGGCGCCACCAGGATACTTGAAGAAAGGAGACGAAAGGAAAGTTTTGAAGTTGCTGAGGAGCCTACCAGGTTTGAAGCAGGCTGGATTTGAGTGGTCGGAAGAGTTGGTGGGAGTGTTTTCGAAGCTGGGATTCAAACGGTCGCACGTTGACCAGGCTGTTGACTACAAGCGTTCAGATCAAGAACACACCATCATTACTGTGTCTGTCGATGACATGGCGGTAACGTCCCGACATCTACACCACATCATGAAGTTCAAGGACGAACTCAGCCAGTACTTTGAAATCTCAGACTTGGGCAAGCTCAATTGGCTCTTGGGACTTAAGGTTGAGCGGAACTGTGCAGAACGCACCATCATGCTATCGCAGAAGGCTTACGTTGACACCATTCTAGAGTGTTTCTATCTGACAGATGCCAAGAGCATGCAGATGCCTATGGAGTCAGGCGCAGACTTATCCGACGCACAGTCTCCCGCAACCCACGTTCAACATGAAGCAATGCAAGATGTACCATACCAACGCGCCATCAGTTCGTTGATGTATGCCGCCACGAGCACTCATCCGGATATAGCCTTCTCAGTTGCGATGCTCTCGCAGTTCATGCACAACCCTGGCACTGCTCATTGGGAAGCAACCAAGCACGTACTCTGTTACCTCAAAGGAACTTGTCATATACCAGATCCGAGTACCCCCAGTATCTCCTATGAGCATCCCCACTGCTGGCCCAACCCCCTGTTTCCCCGTCCGCTTCATTCCTCCTTCCCTGACAATGCACGAAGTGCATCTCAGTAGGATTAGCCCTGCTACCTCCATCCGACTCTGTTCTGCTTTTCCGACATTACCCCTATGTCCTCCGACACCCTACCCCTTCCATCCGACCCTATCTGGGGTTCCACTCCTCTGCCCTATCAGTCCGCCTGATCCTACTCCTACTCCCTCCGCTTTTCCTCCCCGCTCGGATCCTTCGGTTCTGCTTGTATTGACCCACCCGACCATTAGTCCGTCCGACCGCCTCACCGGTCCACTCCTAGACTAGGAACCACTCAACTGGTCCTATCCCTGTTTAGTATTATAGTTCCACTTTTCGGATCCCCGGTAATCCCTATACCCTAGCAAGTCTGATCCGTTGTGTACATACTTTTCTCCGAGCCTCATTCTCGTATGTCTCAGTCATCCCATTGTAATCCTGTACACTCAGCACATAGCCTTCTGCTATGCTATGCTCCTTACTTAGAGTATATAAACCTATGTACCTTTGTCTGTAGATACTCAGTCTGAATATTACCTTTTCTAAGCCCTGCTCTTCTGCCCTTTGACTTAAAGCTTATCCCAAGTCAAACTCCTGTTTCCCGGCCTAGGGGATTGACTCCCTAGGTCAGCTGTCCTCTGATCCTCTGCTTCCCCGCTTCCCCGTTCCTCCGTCCTGCTGGTTCCACTGTTCCGTCGTTCCTCCGTTCCATCGTTCCTCCGTTCCGTCGTTCCTCCGTTCCGTCGTTCCTCCGTTCCGTCGTTCCTCCGTTCCGTCGTTCCTCCGTTCCGTCGTTCCTCCGTTCCGTCGTTCCTCCGTTCCGTCGTTCCTCCGTTCCGTCGTTCCTCCGTTCCGTCGTTCCTCCGTTCCTCCGTTCCGTCGTTCCTCCGTTCCGTCGTTCCCCCATTCCTACATTCCTCCGATCCTCTGTTCCCCCGTTCCTCCATTTGTCCGACTTCCTGTGCGTCGGAACCTAAAACCCCGCACTCTTGCATCCGTCCCTCCATTCCGCTCTGCTTCGGACTTCGTCCAAGCAAGTTCCTTCCGCTCCGCTTCTACTGCTGGTTCCGACCACAGTGGTCTCCCACTTCCCTCCTGTCAGGCAGAACAACCCCCCACCCAACTTTCCCGCACTCACCTAGTAGTCCGTCGGTCCTCCTTCAGAGGACCCCCATTCCGACATCCTGTCAGAAACTCCTAGAACTCATGTCGGACTACACCCTGAAATTAGGGGCACGTACTGGGGTAAGGGGCGCAGCGTACGAGCTGAAGCCAAGCCCCTCAGACTCTGCTTTACCCCGAGCACAATCTTAACAGAACTGCTAACTACGGTATTACCCTAGGCGGCTCAGATGCTTGGGCTAGAAGCCTATGTAGACGCAGACTGGACCTCGCAGGCTCATCGCCACTCCATGTCTGGCTATATTGTCTTACTCAACGGAGGTCCCGTCGCCTGGAGCACACAGAAAACAACCCATAATCGCGTTGTCGATGGCTGAAGCAGAATACATCGCTCTGACAACTGTCGGACACGAGATCCTATACCTACAACTACTCATTGAAGAGTTTGTATGAGTCCCCAAGCCTCACCATGCCAATCTCCTGCGATAACCAGGCAGCCATAGCCCTAGCATCAAACAACAAATTCCACTCACCTACGAAGCACATCAACCTTTGATATCACTTCATCAGATCCCATGTTAAGAACAGAACATTCAGCCTCACTTATTGTCCAACCGAGGACAACATCGCTGATGCCTCACGAAAGCCCTTCCGCGCCCACACCTTCAAAGACTGCGAAGTTTGATGAGGCCTGGATTGCGCTCGAGGGGGAGTGTTGAGCTCTGACGTATCGGGAGGATCGGAAGACGAAACGAAGGGAACGCTAGCAATGTCAGAGTGAGACATGACAAGCGCAACCATGCTAGGAGATGAGGCAATGTATTGATGTTGGCCGAGGTTAGTTGATAATTGGACTGATCCCTATGCCATCCTATATGCATCTTATATTTCGCGTTGTTATACTGACTACGTATAAAGCTATGAGTATCCCATTCGAACATCTCAGTTTCTATCAGATACT
The DNA here is from genome assembly GCF_016628075.1 of Suillus paluster. Taxonomy (NCBI): domain Eukaryota; kingdom Fungi; phylum Basidiomycota; class Agaricomycetes; order Boletales; family Suillaceae; genus Suillus; species Suillus paluster. Next base: position 955 of record NW_024537829.1, on the reverse strand, counting down.
GAGATGTAAGCTGTCATTATTTCTATACTATACAGAGCGCTAACTAGACATAGAATACATTCTCTTGTCAGGTACTATACTTGTGCTACAGAGTTTCTATCAGATACTGAGATAATACATTCTCTTGTCAGCTCACTCTCCGTGTCCGGTCGCTATCATAACTACAGTTGACACATTGAGTAATGCAGTGTGGAGCTGTGAGGTAATCTTTGTGTAAATCTAATTTTCTTTCTTTCTTTTCCAGCCTATTGAGAGTGAGAAGTAGGGCTCAAGATGGATATGAAAGAGCTTACTTTTGTTTATCATCATTGGACTTTGATGAATGTTTCTTCTGCTTAGAAGAACATTTGTGAGCAGGTTGACAGTCTTCTGAGTCACTCGAGGAGATGTTTGATGATCCTGATGGACTTGGAGAACATTTCCAATATGCCATAGTGATTGAAGGTTAAGGAGAATACAGGGTTAAGGGGAAGATTGGGCAACATCATTTGGGGTAAGACACATGATTAAGAACTTAATATACTGTGACAACAGTGACTATATGTGCAACAAGAAATACAAACTTAATTCTACATTTACAATTTCAGTGAGTGCAAGTGCATGTCAACAAAACAGTATGACTGCACATAGAGACAATGTCCATGGGAAGTGATATAACAACAATGCACGAAGCAATAACAATAGGATGTGCGAAATGAAGCTTGAAGGTGAGATTCATTCTAACTTTAATGCTTCTACAGCAGCAGGTAGTGTCATGAATGTGTCAACATGTTTGAGTGGTACTTTGGTTGTCATATTCCTGAAGCCATGATGAGCATCAGGAAAACTGGTTCTTGCACTTTTTGGATCTGAATGGCTCTAAGTGCATATAGTGCCACTATATGCTTATAGATACATATATTGCAGCATAGAGAAAAATTAACTCCAAATCCTGATCCTATCACAATGCTAATCC
>NW_024537828.1:0-28548 GCF_016628075.1 Suillus paluster | reverse complement strand
AGCAACCCCACAGCCAAAGGGTGAGGGGTCTTCTCTTATGGTTGCTGATTTTGTTTCTGCTGATTATGGCTGGTTATGGTTGCATGATGGGGATGAATCTACTCGGGTGCTGTTCAGAGCAGGAAAGGGGAGGGATGGATACTTCTTGAATGATGAGATTATTCATCATGCCAAGAAAGCAATGACAATCCTGGAAAAGGATTATGCAAACTGTCATATACCAGATCTGACTGCTCCAATGATATTTATATTCACTCTGCCCGACTACATCCTTTCTGTTCTACCCTTCATCCCGCTCTGCTTGTTCCCCACCCTAGTGCTTCCACTCCACTGCCTTGTTGGTTACCTCCTGTATTGGCTCCATTCAACTGGAACCATTTCTCCATTAAGTATATACTTTCCCCTTCAGAACATAGCTCTTACTTCCCAGATCACCAGTATTTCCTATAACCGCTCAATTACTGATCCATCATGTACATATTGATATCCACTCTGGCTTATGTTTTCCTCTGCAGTAATACTTACAAATTGTATACTCAAGCACATAGCCTTATGCTATGGACTACTGATCACTGCCTCCTTACTTAGAAGTATATAAGCATATCTACCTATTCTATTGTTGGATAATGTCGGTCCTGCTTCAAATTTGGGGCATGTACTCAGCTAAGGGCACAGCGCAAGAGCTGAAGCCAAGCCCCAACCCCTCCGCTTCTCCATCCAAGCACAGTACCTAACACAGATGAAGACCATGTTTTTGTATTTGACAACACAACTACTCACATGAAACAGGTGGATGGTGCTTTGAGTGCTCATTAAATGCCAAAGAGTTGCAAGGTCTAGGGTGTCAGTGCTCCAATGAGAGATGCAGAGGGGAAACAGATCTATGGGCCCAATGGAAAGGTCTCAATGCACAAAATCTGCATTACAGACAGCTTATTCAATGGATCACTTCACAAGTTTTACTGTCCTGATGGACACAAGAGTGCTGAACTATTTAATGGGATGGCAACTATCCTGGAGGAGCACAGTTTCGATGTCAGTGGGTTAAAGGCACAGTGCAAGAATTTTGCTTGTACCCAGAGTTCAATCACTTGTTACTACCATTGTATCCTCTATAATCAAGCAGATTTCATCAATGTGGAGTCAAAGTTGGAGACAATGTGTGATTTAAGGGTGTTTGTTAGGTACTGTGCTCAGATGGAGAAGCAGAGGGGTCAGGGCTTGGCTTCAGCTCTTGCACTGCGCACTTAGCCGAGTACATGCCCCAAATTTGGAGCAGGACCGATGTTGTCTGACAATAGGACAAGTGGACCACTTTGATCTGCTTTGAGGGTTGGGAAGTAAAGGGTTACTAGTGGTAGGCTGACTAGTAAGCAGGCAGAGAGGTGGAAGGGATCAGGGGGATTGGAGGTAAGATTATTAGATAGAGGGAAGTAAAGGTAATGACTTAGAGCACAGCTCTAAGTTGGAGCAGAGGAGTAGAGGCAATGACAAGATGAAACTTGTGTCTGGAGTTAAGCAAGTCCTACAGAGAATTCCCACAGTAGAAACTGGGAGAAGACAAGTAATATTAAGACTGAGGAAATACAGGCTAAGTACATGATATGTTATATACTCTAGGTAGCAAGGCAGTGATCAGTAATATATAGCATAATGCTATGTGCTGAGTGTACAGTATGTAAGTAGGATTACCAAGGAAAACATATGAGTCAGAGCAGATATCAATATGTATGAGACAGATCAGTAATTGGATGGCTATAGTAATAACTGGTGATCCAAGAAGTAAGAGCTATGTATCAAAGGGGGAAGTATATACCTAAATGGGGAAAGAGGTCCAGTTGAATGGAACCGATACAGGAAGTAAGCTGATCAAGGCGGCAGAGCAGGTGCACTGGGGTGGGGAACGAGCAGAGCGGAAGTAAGAGGAAAGTGGATGATAGAATCAGAGTGGATATCAATGAAGTTGAAGCAGTCAGATCTGGTATATGACAAAGGGGATTTAAGGTGCTCTTTCTTCCAAGGTTTCACTGTGAATTAAACTTTATCCAACAATGCTGGGGGTTCGCGAAACACATTTATTGTTGCTACCCAGCATCAACAAAGGAAAGTGATCTGGAGGACAATGTAATCAAAGCACTGGGTGCCATTCCCCTGACAAGTATGTGAAAGTAAGCAGGTAGCAGCCTTATCCAAGTCTTAGTATCCTTGAACACTAATAAAAATCAACAGGTTTGCCATTAGATCTCATTGTTTTATGGACGCATATCAAAAGGCTTGAATGGGAAGCAAGCTGCTTGGGCCGCAAAGCAACATTTGGGTCACTGTGTGCTCCCCTCAGCAATAATGAAAGAACTTGAAGATGCACAAGTTAACTAATGGCACATTTACTATTGTCATATAATTTACTAGTACATATATCACCATATAGTTAGTAGTCCAATACCTTATTATTACACTAATGTCTTCTGAACCTCTGCCAGTACTTCTGTACCTGTAAGCACCGTGCAGAGTCACAGTGTGGTCACAGTAAAGTTACATCACGTGAGGTTTGTTAATGTGAGGGGCTATTAGAGTCAGTTTGGCAACTTGATGTTGGGGTGTATTTGCCAACATGTGCATCTGAGGCAATGTGAGCAAGTTGTACAATGTATCTTAGGCTGTATTGCTCTGTGCTCTCACGGTTGTTGCGCTGTTCCCACCCCATTGTTGTCTGTTGTCCTACAAAGTCATGTAGCATTGGATTGTAATACGCATATGATCTATGCATCAATATCATCGTCTGCGCCTTCGTCCTCGTCTGCATTCTCATCATCAAAGTCAAGTAGGAAGTCCTCTTCGTCTAGATTATCACCATTTGCTAGTGCTCATTCATGCAAAATCTGCCCATATTGAACCCACACACTCTCAGCAATGCGGTTGCACAAGCAGCTCATTTCATTTTACTGTGTTTCTTCCTCAAGTACTACTGCATCAAGTGGCTCAGCCCCATCCTCCACTGGATCCCCATCTGAGTCGGTATCTGGGAGAGGGCCCTCCTGTTGGTCATGCAGGCGTATAAAGTTATGGATTGCACATAGAGCGGCTGGAATCTGTGCCTGAATCTCTAAGTTATACCTCGGTGAGAGAATGAGGATGCGAAAGCAGTGTTTTAAGACACTGAAAATATGTCCAATGATGTTCCTTGCCATGGCATGGTGAAGATTGAATAATTCTTCTTTATTGCACGGCCTGTCATCAATGTTAGCATCTCAGAGATGGCGTTCAGAAGAATATGATCTCACCTGACACTCGCTTGCCCCCACTCAGCAAGATGATAGCAGACACCATGGTATGGGATCAGAAGTCCACGGCATAGAGGATCACCAGCGTCAGCAAGAAAATATTTGTCTTCAGAGATATGAAGGTCTTTAGTACATGTATCCTCAAAAACATATGCGTCTGTGGCAGATCCCTCCCAACCAGTGAGAGCATAGGTAAAGTTCATGTTGAAGTCACATGTGAACAGGCAGTTTTGAGATACAAGACCCTTGCAATCCCAGTAGGCAGCACATTCAAGTGCAGGAGGTGTAGCATGAATATGACTCCCATCAAGTGCCCCAATGGCATCCTTGAAAAAGGGCCAGAATTTAGGATTCTGGGGGATTCTCCAGGAAGCTACTCGTCTGATGGCAGGTGCACGTAGTTTGAATAGAATGGTGGGGTTGAGAAAATTACGACCATCCTTCAAAAGTATCTAGAGATAGTGAGATACATGAGTCCAGTCAATGAAAATATGACCCTCACTGAGATATTGTCTCATTGGAACGCTGAAACCTTTCTCCAATGTGCCTGATTGACAGGCCAGTCACAGCAGCATACAAGAAAATAGCCAGTTGCTCCTCAAGAGAGACGAACTTGGAATTGGAATAGCCAAGGGTACGGAGTTCTGATATGATCTTTGCAAAGACATGGGCATGCACACCGAGCTTGCAACAAATGCATTCAGGATGACCAGTGAGTAATTCAACCACCCATGCTTCACCAGAAAGCGCTGATGTATGGTAGGGTTCTGGGTCCTTTGGGTACATAGATGCTACAAGACTACCAGATGCATGGATGAGAATGCTAAGTAGAAGTACCGTATACTGTATGATCTTATGATGAAGCTGTGGCCGGTGTTGAAGACAAAGCCCTGGAAGGACTTCAGGTAGGAACTCCATAGTACTAGTGAGGATTCACAACCTCGGGGACGAAGTCTAAGGAGCATGCCGATGCAACTCACATTGCTTCAGATGCACATGTTGGCAAATACACCCCAATATCAAGTTGCCAAACTGACTCTTAGTATCTTACACATCAGGGATTCAAATATTTAAGATTGGTTTGAATGTTGTGCGAAATGTCAAGATAATACTTAATATTTAGGTGGTTGTCTAAGCAGATGTAAAATTTCAAATGTTAAAGAGATCTTGCACAACAAGAGAAATATAAAGTATCAGTGAACATTTTGTTACTGTCTGAACATCAATGATAATAAGAAATATAAATATATCTTTAATGCTGGCATAAACTTCAACTATTGCACGTGACTGAACGTCTGCTCATGTATGAAGTTTAGACTGTCGCTTAGACAGGCATTAAAATTCAAAATACCCCCTGACAATAAAACATGAAGATAGATCGTCAAGTTTTATCTCCAGATAAAACCAATTGCCTGACGATCGCCCACTCATGGCTGAATCATCGCCCACTTACAATGTCATCACCCACTTAAGTTTGAGATGCGAAATATTATGGGACTAGACAATGTGAAGTGAGATATGAAATATTGTACACAAATCTACCGTACACAAATCTACTGTACACAAACATAGTAGAGTGAAACTGAAGCCTGTTTCACAGTAGTCAGACATCGGTGATTTCTTGAGGTGAATGAATGTACTTACAAAATCATTTCAACCTGTATACAGGCTAGTGCTAATTCTCTGTAAAAGCTGAGCAGGAGATTAGAGACGCACAAGTAACAACCAATTTGTTCTTACCTCTTGCTTTGGTGGCAAGAAAACTGCAAGATGCCACATTGATGTTTTTCATCATTTTTTTGGTGCCTGCATTGAGCCTTTCCACTGCGAGCCAGTCATTGGACCATTAGCATCATTAGTGAATTTATGTTGCTCTTGTGAAACACCCTGTTGAATGTTGTCCAGGCACAACTGGAACCAAAATTCAGAGCAACTGGACCAGAACCCCACATTTAGTCCTGAGGCAGCCCAGGCCTGGGGCCTGGGCCACCAGGAGACGATTTCAACATTCCCATCGTCTAGATCATTATTCAAACATAAGCACCTCTGTTGATGTAAACAGAGAGAAACTTACTGGTATGCAAATAATATGTCCCACACATGAAATCTACCTCCTCTTCTAACAGCTCATCATTGAAATAAGTCTGGCCATTAATGTCCAGCATGAGGCCAAATGGTACCACTTCCTGTGAAATGCCATCAAGAACGGAGGGGAGAACATCAAACCCAAGACTATGTAAAGCCAGCCGCTGTTAAGGTCGTGCACAAGGGGAAGACAACTCAAAGGGCTTTGGCTTCAGCTCGTGCGCTGCGTCCCTTACCCGAGTACATACCCTTGTACGAAGCATGTGGAAAGTGTTAGTAAGTGCATAACGGATCAAAGTAGTGAAGTCAGAGATGAAGTACAAATGGAACAGATCAGTAAGCATAGCAGAAAGAAACATAACCAGTAGCCAGAGAACAGTTATTCTAAAAGGAGATAGGAGTGAGCCCGGAGATGAAAGCAGGAGTGCCGGGCGGATATCAGGACAGAGAACCAGACTTTCATAGGGGAGTATCCAGAATTCCAGATCTGGAGGTATGGGATATAGTGTCAGAGAAAATAGGGGTAGTGTTGGAGGAGCGGAATAGAGTCGGGTGGAGGTAGCAGGGCTAGTCCTGCTGAGATGCACTTTGTGCATTGTTGGAGAAGAAGGGATGGAGCGGATGGGGAAACAGGGTGTCAGACTGGTGGTAGGGATGTTCACAGGTGGTATTGGAGGTGCTCACATCTGGTATATGACAGCCGCCATATGAGGCCACCATAAAGAAGTGCCACTCTTGCACGAGGCTGGTTCATGAACTTGTGACGGTGCTACTTGTACACGATGTAGTTGGCAAAAACAGGCCTAAAATGGGCGAGCCTATGATCCTCAGGGGGAAGACGTGTCCGAGTGAGTATGTATGGAGTTCCATAAGTGGGCATAGAGCATGAGGCAGAACTGAGATTGGCTGCAACGTCTTTATAGCAATTCCTTTTTCAAGGAGGTTATACGCGATCTTGGTGATATTCAAGCCCCAGTCACACCAGAGGCACATCGCAGCCATAATAGCATCGGGAACCACCAGTTTCCAGGGCACCAGATTTGACGACAGTGACTCGATGATGTAGAGCCACTGCTTGGGTTGTTGCACAAAGGAAACTCAAATGTGTGCATTCAAGACTGACAGGGACGAGTCAGGTCCTAGATCCCAGAGATCAGGCAGGATGTCTGACAACTGAGATTGAGGGAGGGTGACAAGCTAACCTATAAAACATGTGATAACATGCCTCTGTGTGTCTGGAATTGATGTGATATTCATGGGGTTGTTGCCAACGAGTCTGCATAAGTGAGTCCACTGTGTCTTGCAAGTCCAATCATTGAATGTAGTCGATCTGCCTCAGAGTGTAGTGGTGGATGCTGCAAGGCAATATCTGAGATGAAAATGCAAAATCAAGACAAATTGCTCAACACTACGAGTGTATTGCATTGAGGGTGCAACCTCATAATGACCGAAGTAGGCTTCAATGTCTTTCAGGAAACTGGACAAGGGTGGTGGAGGGGCAGGGGGAGCAGGGGTAGGTTCAAAAGGAGTAGACACAGGTGGGAAATCATCTTCCTCCCAATTGCCATCAGGAACACTGGTAAGATCCAATGCATCGCACAAGTCCCACTCATTATGGAACGAATCATATACCCTGGTAGATTTGCTATACAACATCCAAGTCATTGGTATCTCAGCCTTTGTGAGACGGATGCGTTGATGAAAGCCGCCAAACTCATCATTATGTTGCCATTCAAACACCACAACTGTGTTGGATTTGCCAGGAATGCTGTGGTTCATGGCTACTCACTTACAGCTCTGACACGACTGCTGTTGAGCTGGCGTCTCCAGTCTCCTCTTTCCTCTTGTTCTCCTGACGGTGCCACACAAAGAATGCCTTCCAGTCTTCTCCTCGCCTCTGTCTAGAGTGGGGTTGGGAGACTGGGAACAGAGAGTCCGCATGTGCTTCAGGAACATCAGACACAGGCTGTGCCCCACTGTTTTGACCCCATCCAAGGACACTATCATCCCAGTTAAGGACACTCTGAGTGTTGTCTTCTGGTCGACCCCACGCACTATAGTCCGGCTCACCCCACACCCTGTCATCTGGCTCACCCCAAGTGTCAGGCGTCTGCTTCCATTGGACTGCCTCGGTCACATGGGTGATAGCTGCCGGAGACGGGATATAATGATGCAAAGTAAAATCAATGGCGGCAGAAGGATTCTGAGAAACGTGGACCCAAATCAGAAGCAAGAATTTCTCAAACATGGGCAATTGAACTTGCCAAGGACAGTGAATGGAATAGATCAAGGCTCCCATATGTGGCATGTTTGTTGTCAGATCTCCAACGAATGAGTGCGACAACTCAAGAACCCATTCAGTGGGTATGGGATGTTGGGGGTCACTCGTTAAGATAGCCATCCACTGATTGGCACCTTGGTATCGACAACTCATGATGTACCATGAGCAGGTGGCAGCAATTACTGGAAATCCGTCAGGCAATCACAAACAATGAATAAACTGGTTGACTTACATAGAAATGCATCACTCGACCTTATTGCAACCTTCTTAGCAATGTTAGCATCTGCATGCAACTGTTGGTACCCATAGGTAGTTGGAGCGCGTGGAAGTTTAGCCCCCCATGGAATGAATAACCCAGCACCCAAATGTTCCTGGCACCAGAGCAGTTTCTGCTCTAAGTCGAGCCATTTTGCCCGAATATTGCAGTGGAGAATGTGCTTTCCTGATGGATCTACCTCTGTAAGGAGGGAAAACCTGGAGTGGTTGAGGCATCCAAAGATTTGTTAGAATAACCAAGTGAACCAAGCCACAAGTGAGCTAATGAGAGTGAACAGGACTATAGTCCAGTGTCAGTTGCTAAAGAGCAACCAACACAGGACTTGCTACCTATGGGCGAGTCTATGTAAACAAGTGTAAACACTGCCTAAGTAAGTAAGGAATTCACATCACATGCTAAGTGAGAGTCCAATAGAGGAAGCAACATCATAACACAAATAACTCGCACCATAAGGTGCTCAATCACCACAACTAACAAGATTGGCCCATCAAAGCTAAGATTCAAAGGTACAAGGGGAAACCACGGACGAGTTCTGTACACCCAGCAAGTAGTGAGTGGCATATTACTATCATTGGCAGAACAATTGTAGTCTTCATGAGGATCCCAAGGAGGTTCATGAGGTATGATGTCGGGAAGGGAGTGTGTGGTGAGAGAGGTATAAACCTGCCCATCACGGACAATGACACAGAGATTGTTACTCATGGAAGCGAGGAGATGCAAAGAGTATCACAGTCAAGACTACCGCAACAGTACAAACTGTTACATTAGGTTTAGATGAGAGATATTGAGAATATATCGCAGTCAAGACGAGAGACATTGGCAGTCAAGACTACTGCAACAGTACAAACCGTTATGTTAGGTCTAGATCAGAGATGTTGAGAATATCGCAGTCAAGACTACCACAACAGTACAAACTGTTACGTTAGATAAGGAAGAAGGTAACGAAATGAGAGAAGTTTGGTGCGTCTAATATAGCAGTAGCAGAGTTTCAACAAACAATTACCATATCAGTGGCAACAATACCAGGGAGTGTGGTCTGTGGTCTGTGTGGATTGAGACAAGCAGAGGAAAACAGAACAATGCCAGGGCTGTGGCGTGAGATGAGTGGAGAAAATTAAAATTAAAAACAGGATTTCGACTATGTGAATTCCGGATCTCCCCCACTAAAGTCTGGTTCTCCATCCTGTTATTCTGCCTGGCGCTCCGCCTTCATCTCCGTACTCACCCCTAGCTCCTTTTAGAATGGCTATTGCTCCGGCTACTGGTTATATCCTTTCCGCTATGCTTACTGATCCGTCCATTTGTACTTCATTTCTGACCTCACTGCTTTGATCCGTATACACTTACTAATAGACTTTCCACATGCTTCATACATAGCCCTTACTTTGCTGACTGATTTACTTACATGATACCTACAGTATATAAACTCCTGTAACACTCCGGAACTCCTCAGTTCAAATATCATCTTAGTTCTGCTCATTCCTGCTTCTCCAGACTTGAGTCTCATCTCTTGTCTACCTCTGAGTCTTAGGGTTAAACCTTAGGACTAAATCTCCGGCTCTACCTTAGGGTAGTCTAAAATCTGTTCTGCTTCTACTCTGGACTTGTCCATAGTAGCCCTACTCTGTTCTCTCATAGTCTTCTGGAGTTCCGCTGAACTCCTCCGACATCTGACCTCCGGACTTCCCTGGACTTCTGTCGGATTTCCCCTCTGCCCCTCGGAAATTAAGGGCACGTACTCGGGTAAGGGGCGCAGTGCACGAGCTGAAGCTGAAGCCCTTTGAGTTGTTTTCCCCTTGAGCACAACCTTAACATGGAGTAAAGAACTACCAAACGAAGATGACATTTCGCAATGATTAAGAAAATGAATTTGGACACAGGTATGTATTAGAGTCTTATGTGTACGGCCGCAGGTTGTCAATGTGTCCACCCAGTCTGACTCACTGAAGGTTGCTGTGGAGTAAAATGGTACTCTGGTCTTTCATTTTGGGTTTGAGTTGGCATTCACAGGGTTATGGTTAGCTAGTGAGTTTGACGATTGCTAGCCATGTGTGAAGATGCCTGATGTCGACACAAGTTCATTTAGTTACCATCATTTAGAAAAATGTGTGTTTTGCGAGGAAGTCTGAAGAGAAGCAGAGTTGGTCTCCAACCAGCTAATATTAGGGAGTGATAGATGTTACCTTGGAGTTGGGACATTGACAATGGCGATGGAGGCAGAGAACACTGGGCGACACGACTGTACATACAGTCATGCCCTGGACAAGGTTGTTGAAGGTTGTTGTCGACGAGTGTCCACCCAAGTTATTTCTGCAATAGGCGGTCCCATAAAAGACCAGAGTAAGGATGTTAAACCCATGATCAATATAGGACAAAGGGTCCTATGGAAGACCAGGGAAAGATGTTAAACCTATGATCAATAAGAGGAGAATAACATCATGACGACTCACTTCATAGATCTGCAGCTTCTGCCCAAGTTGTTTCTGTGATAGGCGGTCCAATGAAAGAGCAGGGTAAGGATGTTAAACCCATGATCAATATCACAAAGGGCTGCCACAGACGTCGAACCAGGAAGCGATGGATGTTGACTTGGAGTTGGGACAGTGGCGGTGGTGGTGGCAATGAAAGTAGAGAATGCCGGGCACGACCATACATACAGTCATGCCCTGGAGTGTTAGTTGTGGTGATTGAGCACCTTATGGTGCGAGTTATTTGTCTTATGATGTTGCTTCCTCTATTGGACTCTTACTTAGCATGTGATGTGAATTCCTTACTTACTTAGGTAGTGTTTACACTTGTTTACATAGACTCGCCCATAGGTAGCAAGTCCTGTGTTGGGTGCTCTTTAGCAACTGACACTGGACTATAGGTATAGTACACTCATTAGTTTACACAACACAATAGCAACTGACACTGGACTATAGTCCTGTTCACTCTCATTAGCTCACTTGTGGCTTGGTTCACTTGGTTATTCTAACATGGAGAAGGTTGCAGAAGGTCATTGTCGACGAGAAGCCTGATGACGATACAAGAAGTGAACACCGGGCATGACCATACATACAGTCATGCCCTGGAGAAGGTTGTGAAAGGTCACTGTCTACGAGAAGTCTGGTGATGATGAAAGAGGAGAATGCAGGGCATGACTGTATGTACAGTCATGCCCTGGAAGAAGGTGAGGAAGGTTGTTGTCGACAAGGAGAATGGCAGGCTTGACAGTACAAACCGTCAAACCTCCTAGAAGAAGGTAGTAAAGGACTTAGTAATAGTAATACAGATGAGGGACTTAGAACTTTGGTGACAAAAGTGCCCAACAATCACAAACAACCATATTCGGAAATTGTTACATAACATTGACTGCTCAAGCCTTTCAACCCCAACATTTATCACAACTACAAGCACAACAGTATGTACTGTCATGTCTCATGTGTTTCAATAAATCCCATTACCACCCACCTCACCAACTCCATCCTTTTTCGCTGATCAAGCCATCAACTCCTCCAGGTCATCCCCTCTACCATACATACAGTAGAGTGGGCAATGGCTAATCTGCCTTTGCTTACTGCGATCCTTTAGATCATGTTGGTCCGTTCCTCCATACATCCTCTGAGTCAGGTAAGCTCCAATTGTTGACAGATCCAACCATTAATCAACCAACAAGTCCAGCCATCAACACCCATCATCTCCTCCACCGTACATACAGTGGAGTGGGCAATGGCTAATTCGCTTTTGCTTATTGCGACCCCTTGGATCACATTGGCCCATCCCATCCGTCTTCTATGTCAGGTAACCAAGTCATTTGTTAAAAATCCAACCCCATTGACCAACCATTAAACAATCCAGCCGTTAACCCCTCCACCATACATACAGTGGAAGGGGACTTGACTCATTGTATGTCCATCTACCCAATGTGGTGGAGGGCATAATGCAAAACCTATGTCTATGTTCGACCTCCTTTCACTGCTCGCAGGGTAATCAGTATTGCACTTGCCCCTATGTTATCTTTGTTGATCTCTCCATCCGCTTCTCGAGCTAGCTCCATGAGCTTTACTGCTAATTCCCAGAGCATCATAATGTCGTTTTTGACGTATCCTTCGGTCAGCCCTTCCTTATCATCCTTCTTGATATCTACATACTCGTCAAATATAATGGCAGCTTGGACATGCTGTGAAAAGTCATTGGTCACATTAATCATTGTTGCCAAAGTCATGTACCCATGTACGCAGTTCAGTGTGCTATCCTGAAGGTGCGTTAGTTAGATCCCTGCTGACCAACTGGCCCACTTACCAAAAAGCTGTCTCTATAATTTATCAGCAGGAAGACACTCATAGATAGCAGTGCCAGTAGTCGTGTCAACATCACCAGTATGTGTGACAGGGACCAGTAATCCCCTGAGGGCGCCTTGGATACCTTCGGCACTGCATAGTCATACACCCATATCTTGATTGTAGTTTTCCCGCACCCTGGCATGGGCAAAGTGCTGGCAATTGTGCAGCAGCCATTGAGATTGGGTGTCTAAACCAGTTCAGTGACATTCTTTCCGACTAGTCTTAATACTTACGGATGTTGTTTGCACAAGGCCAGTGTCCGTGTGGTGGAGGGTTTCAAGTATCTGCCCTGTCTTCTGATCAAATATGTATACTAGCCCATGGTCACTTACCTTCTTCCCCGAATGCCACTTGCTTCAGGACCAACATGCTTGGCAAACCAGTTGCCAACATTTGAACAGGCTCACCATCACCTTCAAGGCAGTATAATGTAAAGCCATCTGTTGTATTATCTACAATGAAAATGCCCTGCTTTGAGTACACCGCAGCATGACCACTATATAATGTCAGTAACGCGCCCAGGTCGAGAGCAGTAGTTTCTCGCATCACTGATTTGCAGCTAATTTCTTGCACTATGTCACCATCTTCATCCTTCAGTTTCATGCTGTTCGGCTCTCAGCATCAGGCAATAGGCAATGAAAGTATGCAGTGGAAGGACTGACAAGTTGCCATCATAGAGCCCGAACACATAGATGCTCTGGTTTTCTGCAAACACTACCGACTTGGGTACTGTATTTTCAAGTCACACTGCAAAGACAGACTGGAGCCGTGAGCTTGTGTTGAGTGTCAGAACCTGAACCATTTTGTCTCTAGTTCTGACTACAATTTGCAGGTTGCCTTCAGAGGAAGTTGAACACCATGACAAGCATGTGATCTCAAAACCTGATCCCAGTCTCCTGGCGCATATTTCCTGGAATTTTTCCTGTTGGTGTCAACAGATGGTCAAACAGCAAACCTAGGCCCTTACATCTGTGAGACTGCATCGCAAACATACGATATAACCCAGGCCTGTTCCATAACAGAGGGTTTCTGCCGTGGTTTTCATAGTAGTGGCCCAGATTGCGCAACTGACTGTTCCCCTTGATTCCTGATGATTAGACAAAGATGTGAGTTCTTTCCGAGATTTGATATCCCAGAGTTTGATTCCCTCGGTACCTGTTTGTTTGTTAGCCCTGTCTATGACTGAGTTTCTGCTTTCTTACCACCACATGCAAGCAGGTGTCCATCATTAGAAATCCCAAGTGCATGGATAGAGCCATTATAGGCAGTTAAACGAGCTAGCAGCTTGTAACGCAGTGGCTGCGCTGACTTGTTGAACAACACAAGGAAAGACATTATGATATGATCTGCTGTAGTCACCCGCTCACAACATATTTATCTGTACTTCTCATTTGTTTTCAAATACTTTTGTATTGTTACCAGTATTTGTTTGATTCCATGGTAACTTTATAGTCATTATCAACGCCATTTGTGTAGTGCTATTCTGCTATTATTCTTATTCTTCTCTTGAGATACATTGATGGCTACCCCTATTATTCTTATTCTTATTCTTATTCTTTATAAGTGCTATTCTTGGTTACCATTTTTGAAGCCCCTTATTGTTTTCACTCAATATGGTAGTCTGTTGAATGCTTTACCTCTCATGAACCGTCCTTAGGTTCCAGGTAGCTACTCGGTTCTTTCTCTATCATGTGCAGTACTACAATTGTTCCACCTTTCTATGACTTGGAGCCTGGTGCTCCACCACCTCTTCCCCCAATGCTCATGGACCAGCTAGAGCTGTTTGGCAATGCCAATTGTCACCTGACTACACTTATTGCTGATGAAATCCTAGTTCCTAAAGCTAGTATCATTCCCACTGCAAGGGCTTCATTGTCTACACCTGCCCCTGAATTCAAGCTTGCGAAGCAGATGTGCAAGCATTCTGATCACTCTTCCTCTCCATACACCAAGAAAGTCATTTCCATGCACTCCCATTCTCAAATGCCTTCACCCTCAGATTCCTCAGGCTCTTTGGATTCTTTCTCAGATAGCGACTCCTCAACTTCAAGCATGAGTTTATCAGAAGACTCAAAGATTCCTAACCCTGCCAGTGAACCTGGGTGTCCAGGGCGTGGGGGGTACACACTTCGTGAAGCTTTAGATTGGAATCCAAAGGCATATGCAAAATTCAAGGTTCTGTTAGGTACCATGCCAACTCAGGAAGCAGAGGGGTCAGGGCTTGGCTTCAGCTCTTGCGCTGCGCCCTTAGCCGAGTATGTGCCCCAAATTTGGAGCGGGTCTGACATTGTCCGACGGTAGGATGAGTGGACCGCTTTGGTCCGCTTTGAGGGTCGGGGGATAAGAGCTACTAGTGGTGGGCCGACTAGGAGCAGAGCGGAGAAGGCGGGGAGTGATGCGGAGAGGGGATAGGAGCAGGGGAATGTTGGTAGGGGCGGGAAAGGCGGAGGATAATGCAGAGGGGTGAAGGAAGATATTTGATAGGGGCGGAGTAATAAGGGAAAGACTTAGAGCACGGCTCTAAGTCGGAGCGGAGGGTCGGAGGGTTGGAGGTGACAACAAGTTGAGACTTGTGTCCAGAGGAGGCAAGGTCCTACTGAGGATTCTCACAAGATGTAACTGCAAGAAGACAAGTAATATTAAGACTGAGGAAAATATCTAAGTACAGGATATGTTATATACTTCTATGTATGAGGCAGTGATCAGGATAACTATGTAGTAAAGCTATGTACCAAGGATATAGTTTGTAAGTACTTTACATAGGCGAAGACAGAAGTTGGAGTGGATATCAATATGTACGTGTCGGATCAGTGATCGAGCGGTAATAGGAATTACCGGTTGTCTGGAAGTAAGGGTCTATGTACCAATGGGGAAGGTATATATCTAAAAGGGGAAAGAGATCCAGTTGAATGGAGAGGTTATGGAAGGGGACCAGTTGAGCGGTTGAGCGGAAGCATAGGGGCGGAATGCGGACTTGTGATTGGACGGAGCGGAGGATGGATGGGGCGGAGCGGTCGGAAAGCGGAGCAGATATCAGTATCGGAGTGGTTGGATCAGGTATATGACAGGTTTGCAAATTGTCATTGTACCCTTAGTATTACAAATTAACTCACGAATTCCTAAGAGGTCTATGCATAGTCTCATCAAGGACCACCTTGACATGACAAAATGCACTTCTGCCCAAAGTCCCGCGCTATTGGACATTGTGCGTGGCAAGGTGAACAGTTTCTCTGTGTCTCAATATTGTCAATGAACTTATCATCTCAGGCGCTTGACAACTTCCCAGACCTTGACAATTATTACAACTTGTGGCCAGTCAACAATTTGATCATGACATGCCTGAAATACATGTCTGGTCGTGCGAGATGAAAGGTGGGAGAAACGGCTGTAGGCAAGAGCAAGAGCAAGGTCAGGAAGTGATACCCCCACCACATTAGATGTCTCTGACATTATTACGTGCTGTATGCATTCTATGTTAAGCTGGCATTTGTCATATCCCGTACCTCCGGATCCAGAATTCTGGATCTACTTCATTAAAGTCCGGTCCTCCATCTTACTATTCCACCCGGCGCTCCGCCTTCATCTCCGCACTCACCCCTAACTCCTTTTAGATTAGCTATTGCTCCAGTTACCAGTTATGTCCTATTCCGCTATGCTTACTGATCCGTCCATTCTTACTTCATTTCCGACTTCGCTGCTTTGATCTGTTATACTTAGTAATAGACTGTCCACATGCTTCGTACATAGCCCTTACCTTTGCTGACTGATTTACTTACATGATACCTACAGTATATAAACCCCTGTAATACTCCGGAACTCCTCAGTTTGAATATCATCTTAGTTCTGCTCATTCCTGCTTCTCCAGACTTGAGTCTCAGCTCTTGTCTACCTCTGAGTCTTAGGGATTAAACCTTAGGACTAAATCTCCAGCTCTACCTTAGGGTAGTCTAAACTCTGTTCTGTTTCTACTCTAGACTTGTCCGTAGTAGCCTTACTCCGTTCCCTCATAGTCTTCTGGAGTTCCGCCAAACTCCCCTGATGTCTGACCTCCAGACTTCCCCAGACTTCCGTCGGACTTCCCCTCTGTCCCCCGGAAATTAAGGGCACGTACTCGGGTAAGGGGCGCAGCACACGAGCTGAAGCCGAAGCCCTTTGAGTAACCTCTCCCTTGAGCACAACCTTAACAGCATTCCAAAATCAAGCATATTCATTCACAGTATCAGACAGGATGGAATACCAACTAGTAACCATGAGTTTTACATGCATCAGGGAGAGCGAAACTACATCATGCAAGTTGTCTGCGAAGCTACCTAGAACCCATCAGTATCAGTTCAAGCTGGCACTTTCGAATGTTTGGTCAAGATCATCAGAGAGAGTGAAACTACATCATGCAAGTTGTCTGCGAAGCTACCTAGAACCCGTCAGTATCAGTTCAAGCCAGCACTTTCAAATGTTTGGTCAAGATCATCATGGCACTGTACTACGTCAATATGGTATTCTATATGGAACAGATCTTGTTTGGTATATATCTACAGTCCAGCTGAGAAATTCCATATGTAATAATGCTTTTGTAGTCTAGGAAATTATACTACTCCACACCTTGCAGCTGACCGACAATTGGTACAAGTGCTCAAGGGTTTCACAAGAGTAAGATCGTGTGGGAGCCTAGCTCTTGGACGACTACTTATGCTTTGCGCAAAGCTGAAAAGATAGTTATGGTAGGCTCAATAGATCATCGAGTTTACTCACTGGTGAATTATAAAGTCAGCAAGCGCATTATCTCTGGCTTGCATGTTCACAACTGAGGGATGGTTGACTCCAACCTTTATAACAACTGCATCGCCTCGGAACTTATGATCACCCCTGCTAAGAAGCACATTGGCTCTGAGACAAAGATGTTGCTTGAAGAAGATGCAGAATCAATAGATGTGTCTCCCTTCGCACACATTCATGAAACAGTTGTGAACATAAGGCTGCACGGTAGCCTCCTCCAGGTGAAGCTCCAGGGTCTGATTGAAGGTAAATAAAGGGTGTGAGGTAGTAAGCAATAACTTACAGGACATGTTGGAAAGATATATGTGCGAGTGTTTACCATCTGATTATAATTTGATCAAGGCAATAATCTAAGAGGTGGGCGATGAATGCGGGTGATGAAAGTGGGTGATGGAAGCAGGCTATAGCAGCGATCCGTCTTTCAATAACTTCACATGCTGAGTCAAAGACAATAACCATAATGGTTCGGGGGATGTAGTTGACGAAAAAAATAGTGGAGAGCCAAACCAAAGCATGACAATACTGCAATGATAATCCTGCAGTGCTAGTTGTCAAGGGTAATTGTATGAAGTAATATATTCCTGTTAATACATTGGTCACCAAGGGTAATTGTATGAGGTAATTGTAAGAGCAAATAGAGCAAAAGATAATTGAAAGCGATGGTGATGAACCTGGACCTGTTGGAACTTCTGTTGTTCATTCATACAACAAGATGTCTAAAAGAATCAAGACAAAATGCATGCACATAGCTTAAAAAGACCCAGGAATGATGTTTGCAAACTGACGATGGATTATTGCCCCATTATGAGTGTCAATAACATTGACATTGACATGCAACATCCTAAGTTTCTGCCAGAAGATGTACAAACATCTCATGACATGGATTTATTTTGTGATAATGAAGACAACAATAAGGGTGCTGGTGACTTCGTGGATGCTCTCAGTCAGCCTCCCACCAGTGTGCCATGACTCGACAAGAGGGCCAGAGATGAAGTGGTATGTAGATAGTACATGTCATATACCTGATCCAACCGCTCCGATATTGATATCCACTCCGCTTTCCGACCCCCTCCGCTCCATCCATCCTCCACTCCGTCCAACCACAAGTCCACATTCCGCCCCTATGCTTCTGCTCAACCGCTCAACCGGTCCCCTTCCATAACCTCTCCATTCAACTGGATCTCTTTCCCCTTTTAGATATATACTTCCCCCTTTAGTACATAGACCCTTACTTCCAGACAACCGGTAATTCCTATTACCGCTCGATCACTGATCCGACACGTACATATTGATATCCACTCCAACTTCTGTCTTCACCTGTGTAAAAGTACTTACAAACTATATCCTTGGTACATAGCTTTACTACATAGTTATCCTGATCACTGCCTCATACATAGAAGTATATAACATATCCTGTACTTAGATATTTTCCTCAGTCTTAATATTACTTGTCTTCTTGCAGTTACATCTTGTGAGAATCCTCAGTAGGACCTTGCCTCCTCTGGACACAAGTCTCAACTTGTTGTCACCTCCAACCCTCCGACCCTCCGCTCCGACTTAGAGCCGTGCTCTAAGTCTTTCCCTTATTACTCCGCCCCTATCAAATATCTTCCTTCACCCCTCTGCATTATCCTCCGCCTTTCCCGCCCCTACCAACATTCCCCTGCTCCTATCCCCTCTCCGCATCACTCCCTGCCTTCTCCGCTCTGCTCCTAGTCGGCCCACCACTAGTAGCTCTTATCCCCCGACCCTCAAAGCGGACCAAAGCGGTCCACTCATCCTACCGTCGGACAACGTCGGACCTGCTCCAAATTTGGGGCACATACTCGGCTAGGGGCGCAGAGCACGAGCTGAAGCCAAGCCCTGACCCCTCTGCTTCCTGAGTCGGCACAGTACCTAACAGTATGAATCAGCTTCCATGGCTCATAATGCCCATCCAGATATCTGGGAAGCATCACTTTCATGGAGTCGACTATTCACAGATACTTCACCAGACGGTGTATGAACAACAAGAACATATTAACAATATTATACAGGAAACTGAAGTGGTACGCACGAGAAACTCATTGAAAATACACTGCTGATCATACCGGCAGATACACCAAGAAGCTCAAGACCACTTTGAGGAGCAACAATATCTTGCAGAAGAAGAGCATGAGCACCACATGTGCGATTTCAATGAGCAATGGGAAGCAGCTCTGAGAGAGCGAGAGCAGGAAAAGCAAGTAAGTGCAACAGATGCATTCAGTCAGATGCATGCTTATAAGTTAATAGGAAATTCACACATGGCAAGAGCAGCAGCAAGCACTGCTGAGGAAGAATGTTGCTAAAGAACTAGCATGGCACGAAGCAAAAATAAGTGCAAGAAAAGACCAAGAGGTCAGAAAGAACGACTGACCAAGGAATTACTAATGATGGCAAGTAGTTGACTGAAGAACTGGCACGACACAACACAGATTTAAATACAAGAAAAAATCAAGAGGTAGGGAAGAATGACCAAACACGGGAATCACTAATGATGTCAAGCAGTTAGAAGAACGCGAGAGAGCCATTTTTGCCAAAATGGAGCGAAGGCTACAACTAGAAATAGAAAAAATGAAGGTAGAAAAAGACAACAAGCTCACTAACATGGAGCAGCACTTCACAAGACACGGTAGGCAACAGCATGCGGCCACGGAAATCGGCACAGACCCCACCCAAAGGAACGCTCAACAGCCACCCCAAATGCCCCAGAAACCACAGTTCAAGACTCTGTGCCTCGAGACGATCAAAAAGATCAGGAAGGCACGTGGAACAACACACAAGATGCACCTGGTATCTGCAGTAGAGGTAAGTACTAAGCGGTCAGAACTCGTTTTAAACTCACATCCTAGCAGGACACTGACGACCCTATGGAAACGCATCGAGAATGATCAGCAATGATTGAGCAAGAGCCACAGAATTGAGCCACAAAAGAGACTTCCTTCTTGCGAGAGTTAAATTTTTGATGTATATGCTGATGCTAAGCATGAAGTAGGGTGAAATCCAGCATCTCCTCAAAGATACCTTCAGTATATCTCAAGATGCAGATTTTATTGTGCACCAACCAGCGGATCGTGAAGATGTGTACTCGTACTCATATGAAGATGGCCCAGGCCCCAACACCCAGAATCTGGCCTTTCATCTCAAACACAGATTTAACACCCCCTAGAATGCGAAAACTCTCAATATTCTCCTTGAAGAATTGAAGAAGGGGAGTGTAGAAGAGGAGTGGCCGTTCCAGAGGTCAGATGGCTATTATAAGGTGATACTCGAAGATCACTACAAGCAGCTGCAGATGGTCTGGAGAGCAGCACAACCAAAGCATACAGCAAAGGGCAGCTTGGAGACTGCAGCAGAAGTGGAGGAGAGGTTAATTCCAAAAAGAGGTGAAAATCTGAAGTCAGTTTGTCAAACAACTTGTTGGCGAAATGTATGTCCACAGCATGATCTCAAGGCTCTTCAGATACTAATGCATCTATAGAAATATCTCCACAGAGCAAAAGTTCTGGAGCAAGTTATTGAGCTGAAGAAAGATGGCGAGGACGAGGACCTACCAGCTTGGCATTGGCTTCAAAAACTAATCAAGATGCTGGGAGATGGAGGTATGAGTTCAGAAGAAAGTGACATAGAAAACAACATCAAATGTGTACTCTGGGTCAAGAACATGGCATGGTGTCATGGGATAGAGCAAGAACTGAATATCATCAATAACCAGAGAGTGTTGGATGATGAAATTTTTGCGCCCCAGGGTTCCAAACCAATGAAAAGAATACACACATCGGGAAATTTGACGACTGTATGGAACCTGGTCACTGGATTACCCAAAGCCCTATACAACGGCAGATGGTTTGATGGTCTTACTGGAGGTCAGGTAGAAAGGTTGAATGTGTCAGATGAGACATTCCGATGGATGACAGTTGGGGTAGCATAGTAGCATGTTGAATAGATGGTGTAAGCGAACTGTAGGGAACAGAAGATAAGTCAATTCCCCCTCCACTGTATGTACGATGGAGGGGTTAATGGCTGGATTGTTTAATGGTTGGTCAATGGGGTTGGATTTTTAACAAATGACTTGGTTACCTGACATAGAAGACAGATGGGATGGGCCAATGTGATCCAAGGGGTCGCAATAAGCAAAAGCGAATTAGCCATTGCCCACTCCACTGTATGTATGGTGGAGGAGATGATGGGTGTTGATGGCTGGACTTGTTGGTTGATTAATGGTTGGATCTGTCAACAATTGGAGCTTACCTGACTCAGAGGATGTATGGAGGAACGGACCAACATGATCTAAAGGATCACAGTAAGCGAAGGCAGATTAGCCATTGCCCACTCTACTGTATGTACGGTAGAGGGGATGACCTGGAGGAGTTGATGGCTTGATCAGCGAAAAAGGATGGAGTTGGTGAGGTGGGTGGTAATGGGATTTATTGAAACACATGAGACATGACAGTACATACTGTTGTGCTCCAAAGATAGGAATGATGAACTCAATGAGCACGACAGTACATACTGTTGTGCTCATAGTTGTGATAAATGTCAGGGTTGAAAGGCTTGAGCAGTCAATGTTATGTAACAATTTCCGAATATGATTGTTTGTGATTGTTGGGCGCTTTTGTCGTCAAAGTTCTAAGTCCCTTATCTTTATTACTATTACTAAGTCCTTTACTACCTTCTTCTAGGAGGTTTGATGGTTTGTACTGTCGAGCCTGCCATTCTCCTTGTCGACAACAACCTTCCTCACCTTCTTCCAGGGCATGACTGTACATACAGTCATGCCCTGCTGTCATATCCTGTACCTCCGGATCCCCTCCACTAAAGTCCAGTTCTCCGTCCTGTTATTCCACCCGGCGCTCCGCCTTCATCTCTGCACTCACCCCTAGCTCCTTTTAGAATAGCTATTGCTCTGGCTACCAGTTATATCCTTTCCGCTGTGGCTGAGGAAAATAGACTCTGGGGTGATTCAGATGTCTAACAAGGGTGCAAGACTAATACTCATCCCGAGGGGATTGCTACTGGGTAGCGGGTCCTCAAGTAAGTGTGAGGAAAGCAAAGACTAGACTCTGTCTAGCGACCCGAAGGGTTCTGGTCCTTACTAGGACTGGGAACACAAAGATGCGGAAGGTACGTGATGAGCAGAACTCAGCGCGTGACGAGCAGAACTAACACGCAACGAGTGGAACTACACGGAACTAACAGAACTAACATGGAACAAACAGAACAAACGGGGAACAAATGGAACAAACGGGGAACAAATAGAACTAACGGAGGGAAAGGAAACTACGAGCCTGCAGGAGGATGATTGGGCAAAGTCGGACCAGGCTTGTGTCTGGTACTTGCTCTAAGTTGTCGGATCTGATCTCAGGTGTTTTGAGCGGAACTCATGGAGGCGGGAACATTGCGATGAGATCAGGAATAGATTTGGGAAGATATTTTAAACAGTGAGTGGAGTACTGGGAAGTACTCTGTAAGTGGAAGTGGAGTTGGGTCTATCAAAAGGTAAAAAACTAAGATCCCATCTATTGCTATCTATATAGGAAGGGGTTCCAGAAAGCGCTATGCTACAACTGGGTGAGGCTGTGAGATAAGGAACCGGTTCTAAGTAGTGGAAGGATTCGTATAAGTATCGTAACACATGAAATGAGATAGGAACATGTTAGTAACACGGGGAACGTAACTAGTACTCACCAGTGAGGATGGAAGGACAGGGACAGGATGGAGGAGGACATTCTGAAGGCTAAAGGGATATGATGCGCATGGTACACAATTGTTCTGCTGGGTTCCGTGTAGTGGACGGGTCAGGTAAGACACAGATGGGTAGCAGAATGGTAGTAGAATGCACAGGAAGATGGTGGTAAGGCTTGGGAATTATACAGGATACAGGCCTACAGTGGGGATGTTCCCCACACCGCTATGCTTACTGATCTGTCTGTTCATACTTCATTTCTGACCTCACTGCTTTGATCTGTATGCACTTACTAATAGACTTTCCACATGCTTCATACATAGCCCTTACTTTGCTGACTGATTTACTTACATGATACCTACAGTATATAAACTCCTGTAATACTCCGGAACTCCTCAGTTCAAATATCATCTTAGTTCTGCTCATTCTTGCTTCTCCGGACTTGAGTCTCATCTCTTGTCTATCTCTGAGTCTTAGGGGTAAACCTTAGGACTAAATCTCCAGCTCTACCTTAGGGTAGTCTATACTCTGTTCTGTTTCTACTCTGGACTTGTCCATAGTAGCCTTACTCTGTTCTCTCATAGTCTTCCAGAGTTCCACCGAACTCCCCCAATGACTGACCTCCGGACTTCCCCAGACTTCCGTCGGACTTCCTCTCTGCCCCTCAGAAATTAAGGGCACATACTCAGGTAAGGGGCACAGCACACGAGCTGAAGCTGAAGCCCTTTGAGTTGTCTTCCCCTTGAGCACGACCTTAACACCTGCATTCTCCTCTTTCATTGTCACCAGACTTCTCATCAACAGTGACCTTTCACAACCTTCTCCAGGGCATGACTATATGTACAGTCGTGCCCGGTGTTCACTTCTTGTATCGTCATCAGGCTTCTCGTCGACAATGACCTTCTGCAACCTTCTCCAGGGCATGACTGTATGTATGGTCGTGCCCGGCATTCTCTACTTTCATTGCCACCGCCACCGCCAATGTCCCAACTCCAAGTCAACATCCATCACTTCCTGGTTCAACGTCTGTGGCAGCCCTTTGTGATATTGATCATGGGTTTAACATCCTTACCCTGCTCTTTCATTGGACCGCCTATCACAGAAACAACTTGGGCAGAAGCTGCAGATCTATGAATTGAGTCATCATGATGTTATTCTCCTCTTATTGATCATGGGTTTAACATCTTTCCCTGGTCTTCCATAGGACCCTTTGTCCTATATTGATCATGGGTTTAACATCCTTACTCTGGTCTTTTATGGGACCGCCTATTGCAGAAACAACTTGGGTGGAAACTTGTCAACAACGACCTTCAACGACCTTTTCCAGGGCATGACTGTATGTACAGTCATGCCACCCAGCATTCCCTGCTTTCATTGCCAATGATCAGTCCACACCAAGCTCAGGTTGCTGCCAGCTGTCATATACCAGATCCAGGCTCCTCCAATACCACCTGTGAACATCCCCACCCCTAGTCCAACCCCCTGTTTTTCCGTCCACTCCATCCCTCCTTCTCTGACAATGCATGAAGTGCATCTCAGCAGGACTAGCCCTGCTACCTCTGCCCGACCCTGTTCTGCACCTCCGACACTACCCCTATGTCCTCCGACACTATACCCCTTCCATCTGACCCTATCTGGGGTTCTGCTCCTCCACCCTATTGGTCTGCCCGATCCTATTCCTACTCCCTCCGCTTTTTGGACCCGCTCAGTTCCTTCAGTTCCACTCTTGTTGCCCCACCCAATGATTAGTCCACCCAATGATTAGTCCACCCGACCACCTCACCAGTCCACTCCTAGACTAGGAACCACTCAACTGGTCCTATCTCCATTTAGTATCATAGTTCCGCTTTTTGGATCACCGATAATCCCTATACCTGAGTGATTTCTGATCTGTCGTGTACATAATATTCTCTGAGCCTCTTCTTGTATGTCTCAGTTATCTCTCTTGTAATCCTGTACACTCAGCATAGCCTTCTGCTATGCTATGCTACTTACTTAGAGTATATAAACATATGTACATCTGTCTGTAGATCCTTAGTCTCAATATTACCTTTTCTAAGCCCTGCTCTCTTGTCCTTGTTCTTGGGTAAAACCCTTGACAACTCCTGTTTGCCAACCTAGGGGATTGACTCCCTAGGTTGGCCACTTCCCCACTCCTCTGTTCCTCTGTTCCTCTGTTCCTCTGTTCCTCTGTTCCTCTGTTCCTCTGTTCCTCTGTTCCTCTGTTCCTCTGTTCCTCTGTTCCTCTGTTCCTCTGTTCCTCCGTTCCTCCACTCTTCCGACTCCCCATGCGTCGGCCACCTTTCCCGTGCATCAGAACTGATCCCCGCACTCTTGCACATCCATCCCCTCTTCCGCCCTGCTTTGGACTTTGTCCAAGCAGTTCTGACCACAGTAATCCTCAACCTCTCTCCTGTCAGGCGGAACAACCCCACCCGACTTTCCCACGCTCACCTAGTAGTTTGTCAGTCCTCCTTCGGAGGACCCTCATTCCAACGTCCTGTCGGAACTCATAGAACTCGTGTTGGACTACATTCCAAAATTAGGGGCGCAGCGCACAAGCTGAAGCCAAGCCCCTCAGAATCTGCCTTAGCCCTGAGCACAGTCTTAACATATACGCACCCTTCTTGTTTCCCAGTTGTCTTCCAATGACGAAAATCTGGATAACCTAAAAAATTTACTGTTTTGCAAGAATACAGGACCTCTCAAGTTTGTTTGCAAGGCCTTGCAATGCACTCCCCAGAAATCTAGTAGATTGTTCAAAATCAACTACATCAAAGCTCTCGTGGAATGGGTAAGTTCTTAATATGTCTACTTTGTTGTGAGTTTTTTATGTTTGTTCTCAGCGCTGTGGAAAACCTTTTGCTGCTCCTGAGAAGGAGCTTCAGCTTGATTCTCTAGATGCCCTTCATTATGTCCGAGATGTCATCTAGCAGATAATCATTCCATCTTGGTTTACTTCAGTCCCAAGTGATTTCAGAAGCACATCTGCCAGGACGATGAAAGCGGACAAATGGCACTCTCTAATCACTGTCTACATTCCTATTGCCCTGGTGAGCTTGTGGGGGGCTGGCACCTCACATCCTTCCGATGAAGTTGGCACTCACCTTAGAGCTGTTCTCGACCATACTATGGAACTTGTTTGCTCGGTGCATCTCACATGCACCCGAACAATGACTGCAGAGAGAGCACACGTGTATTGCTCTCACATTGTGCATTATGTTGGAAATTTGAAGAAGATATACCCTACCTTTGCTCTGCGTCCAAATCACCACACTGCCTTCCACATATACAACTATCTACTTCTATTTGGCCCGGCCCACTCTTGGTGGTACTTTCCTTTCGAATGTTTGATTGGAATACTTCAGTGTCTTCCAGTAAATCATAAGACTGGTGAGTCTTTATGGAACACCAGTGTGTAATAGCAGGACTGACTTTTCAAGGCAAGTTGGAAACTACCATGTTATACTTGTTTATCAAAACTTCAAAACTTCACCGTTGGCTTAGTCGACCTGACTGTCCACCAGCTATTCAAGAGTGCAAATTTCTGTTTGACAGCACATATGCTTCCAAGAGCGCTTCAACTCTCAGTGAAGAACTTGCTGAAGATCCTTTGGACAACAGTTTACAGGCTCCTTCCTCTGCTGTAGCTGTGGCTGTTCCTGAAGACTTGTTTGCGCTTATCAAACAATTGTTAAGACTGTGCTCAGGGATAAAGCAGAGTCTGAGGGGCTTGGCTTCAGCTCGTACGCTGCGCCCCTTACCTGAGTACGTGCCCCTAATTTTGGAATGTAGTCCAACATGATTTCTATGAGTTCCAACAGGATGTCGGAATGGGGTCCTCTAAAGGAGGACCAACGGACTACTAGGTGAGCGCAGGAAAGTTGGGCGGGGGTTGTTCCGCCCAACAGGAGGGAGGTGGGAGACTACTGTGGTCAGAACCAACAGTAGAAGCAGAGTGGAAGGGACTGCTTGGATGAAGTCCAAAGCAGAGCGGAACGGAGGGGACGGATGCAAGAGTGCGGGGTTTAGTTCCGGTGCACAGGAAGTCAGACAAGCAGAGGAACAGGGGAATGGGGGAACAGGGAAACAGGGAATGGGGGAACGGGGGATCGGAGCATCAGAGCATCAGAGCATCAGAGCATCAGAGCATCGGAGCATCGGAGGGTGGCTGACCTAGGGAGTCAATCCCCTAGGCCGGCTAACAGGAGTTGACTAGGATCAGGCCCAAGTCAAAGAACAAGAGAGCAGGGCTTAGAAAAGGTAATATTCAGACTGAGTATCTACAGACAAATGTACATAAGTTTATATACTCTAAGTGATGAGCATAGCATAGCAGAAGGCTATGTGCTGAGTGTACAGGATTACAATAGGATGACTGAGACATACGAGAATAAGGCTCGGGGAACAGTATGTACGCGACGGATCAGAATCACTAGGGTATAGGGATTACTGGTGATCCAAAAGCAGAACTATGATACTAAATGGGGATAGGACCAGTTGAGTGGTTCCTAGTCTAGGAGGGGACCGGTGAGGCGGTCGGATGGACTAATAGTTGGGTGGGACAAGACAAGCGGAACCGAGCGTGTCGGAAAAGCGGAGGGAGTAGGAGTAGGATCGGGCAGACCAATAGGGCAGAGGAGCGGAACCCCAGATAGGGTTGGATGGAAGGGGTATGGTGTCAGAGGACATAGGGGTAGTGTCGGAGAAGCGGAACTAGGTCGGGCAGAGGTAGCAGGGCTAATCCTGCTGAGATGCACTTCGTGCATTGTCGGGGAAGGAGGAATGGAGTGGACAGGGAAATAGGGGGTCGGACCAGGGGTGGGGATGTTCGCAGGTGGTATTGGAGGTGCTTGGATCTGGTATATGACAATGATGCACAGCAATATTTCGCACACAACTAAAATTCAATGGGATTGTCTACAGCAGAGCCTCTACTCATGTCGGGAATAGTCAAGTTTTTTTTTATCCTCAGGGTGACCAGTTATTGTCTCCTGTCCCTGGCAGTATCCAACATACCTATGCTATGCCCACGGGTGAACTGGTGTTTGCTGTCCACAAGCTCCTCCCATGTCAC
This sequence comes from Suillus paluster, assembly GCF_016628075.1. Taxonomy (NCBI): domain Eukaryota; kingdom Fungi; phylum Basidiomycota; class Agaricomycetes; order Boletales; family Suillaceae; genus Suillus; species Suillus paluster. The sequence goes on along the minus strand of NW_024537828.1, from coordinate 742 downwards.
AATCAGACCATTGATGTGTTTGCTATGTATCCTCGTTTTCCCGCCAAAATGTACTCATCAAGCTCAAGTAGTCATTTGGAAAATGTCAAGGTATCCTGGGTTGTTAGTCACTTTGCTCGATGGGCAGTTTCAAGTGATACTGTTAAGGTCGTGCTCAAGGGAGAGGTTACTCAAAGGGCTTCGGCTTCAGCTCGTGCACTGCGCCCCCTTACCCAAGTACGTGCCCTTTAATTTCCGGGGGGACAGAGGGGAAGTCTGACGGAAGTCCGGGGAGTTCCGGAGGACTTAGTGTCGGTGGAGTTCGGCGGAACTCCGGAAGGTTTAAGTGGGGATGGAGTAAGGCTACTGCGGAAGTCCGGAGTAGAAACAGAACAGAGTTTAGACTACCCTAAGGTAGAGCCGGAGAAGTAGTTCTAAGGTTTAACCCCTAAGACTCAGAGGTGGACAAGAGCTGAGACTCAAGTCCGGAGATTGCAGGAATGAGCAGAACTAAGATGATATTCAAACTGAGGAGTTCCTGGAGTATTACAGGGGTTTATATACTGTAGGTATCATGTAGGTAAATCAGTCAGCAAAGGTAAGGGCTATGTACGAAGCATGTGGAAAGTCTATTACTAAGTATAACAGATCAAAGCAGTGAAGTTGGAAATGAAGTAAGAATGGACGGATCAGTCAGCATAGCGGAATAGGACATAACCAGTAAACCGGAGCAATAGTTAATCTAAAAGGAGTTAGGGGTGAG
>NW_024537827.1:0-28718 GCF_016628075.1 Suillus paluster | reverse complement strand
AAAATCACTCATCCTAGAAAGGGGGGTAATGTCATGAATTCCAAACACAAATCATTTTTTGTTCCTTGGTTTTCCTCTGGCTACTTCCAGTTACCCAACCAGTCACATGACTTCACTTCATGTCACACCTTCACCTCTTCACATATCACCTGTTGCTTCTCTGATTGGCTCCCCTACTCCACAGGCTAGAACAATCTTGCTTCCTAAGAAGAACTGGTTGGATCTTGGGTTTCTATTTAGTAACTGTCTTACTCATTTGCTTATATATCATGATGTCATGATCAGTCATCCGCAGTGTCATACAACTCTTTTCTCATTGGCTGATTTCTTTCATACTTAGATATCTCCTATTCAATGTTATGTATATAAGTAGGTTAGTTAGTGTAAGTGCTCCTTAGACTTAACCTCTTCATTTCTACACTTGTAGCAGACTTAGACGTTCACGCTCAATCCTATCTTGTTCTCATCATCTGTAACCAAGTCCTAGTGGTTGTGATCTGATCTTTGTCATTCGGTGAACGTTAGTCATAACACCTATAAACATAGAAGTTTTCGGAAAAATACTTACTTGACTTATTTCCTCCCATCTTTTACCTTCCGACTTTTCTCCAACTTTTCCTTGACCTTACTAGAGGACCACTTTGACTTATGCCCACTATCAATCTAAACTTGTGACATACTTCCTTTGACTTGATTTGCAAGTTCCAATGAATTCATATGTTCCGTGCTTATCCATTTGAGTTTCGCATTTTATCTGTTTGAGTTCCGCTTTGTTCTGCTCGTCGCGCGCTTGTTCCATCCATTGCGCACTTTGTTCCACTCGAGTTCTGCTTGTTCCACATTTTTGCAGATCCTCATCCTACATGTGGTAGGGTTCATTAGGGTCATTTAGGCAGAGACTAGCACTCCCCAGTAGTAATCCCCTTTAGGGTTGAATGTGCTTGTTCTCAAATGAGGCAGCAGGCAGCAAAGACCCAACTTTGAAGTAGTTAGAATTCTCACTGCTACACTTGTTATACCCACAGTGGATATCAATATATATGAGATGGATCAGTAATTGGACAGCTATATGAATATGAATAACTGGTGATCCAAAAGGATTGGCTGTGTACCAAAGGGGGATGTATACCTAAATGGGAAATGGGTCCAGTTGAAGGGAGCCTATATGAGGAGGTCACCGATGAGGCAGTTGAGCAGAAGTGCTTGGTTGGAATGAGCAGACTGACTGGGTTGAGGGTGGAGGCAGGCTGAGTGGGAGTGAGAAAGCAGGATAGTATAGAGTTGAGTGGGGCAGATGTGAGTGGTGTTAGAAGCAGTAGGATCTGGTATATGACAGTATCCATTGATAACTGTAACCTACATTATTACTTATCTACAAGCTATATCTAATTGCAGTGTGCTGTTGAGCTAGGGCTGGGCTGGGGAGGGTGTGGGAAGGTTTGATATTGTGGAGAATACCCAAAAAGAGCTATGTTTTAGGTGTTGTGAGGAAATTCCCACAGCAGGTGGAAAAACATGTGGTAAGTAGGATTATTCTCACCTAATGCATCAGTAATGCACAAGTATGTTGGAATTAGCAAGTCATTTCAACCAAAAACATTATCTCATCATCATATGTTTCTGTCATATACCTGATCCAACCGCTCCAACTATATTAATATCTGCTCCGCTTTCCCATCACCTCTGCTCTGTTTGCCCTCTGCTCAATCCAGTTGGCTCCTGCGCTCCTGCTTGACCACCTCATTGGTTACCTTCCATATCATCTCCACTCCCCTGGAACCTCTTTCTCCATTTAGGTATATACTTTCCCCATTGTCACATAAAACTTACTTCCCAGATCACCAGTACTTCCTATAACCACTCAACTAACTGATCTGATGTGTACACACTGATATCCACTCCAACTTATGTTTTCACCTGTGTTTACTTACAAATTGTATACTCGGTACATAGCCTCATACCAAGTACTACTAGTCACTACCTCCTACATGGAAGTATATAAAAACATACCATGTATTTAGCTACTCCTCAGTCTTAATATTACTCATCTTCCCACAGTCTCTACTAGTGGGAATACTCCATAGGACTTTGCTCTCTCCGGACACAAGATTACCTTGTTGTCACCTCTGATCCTCCGCTCCGACTTAGAGCAGTGCTCTAGAATATTCACCCTTACTTCTCCAACACATCCCATCAGTCTTCCTATCCCCCTCCGCCCCAAAAACACTTTCTCCATTCCACCTGCTCCACTTCTAGTTGGACCACCACTAGAAGCTATTACCTCCTGACCCGTAAAAGCGGACCAAAGCGGTCTGCTTGTCCTATCATCAGGCATTGTTGGTTCCACTCCAAATTTGGGGCATGTACTCGGCTAAGGGCGCAGCGCAAGAGCTGAAGCCAAGCCCCAGCCCCTCCACTTCTCCATCTGAGCACGGTTCCTAACAGTTTCACTCTTATATGTTTGCTTGTATATCTTGATTCTAGTGCCTGCTACCAATGTCAGCTGTCTAATATACCATGCACATAGCACATGATTAGTTCTACACCAATTTACAATGTTTCTATGTCATTTCATATTTAGTCTACTATAATATGTGATTCATACCTCAGGCATTGTCTCTCTCTTGAGTGTGCAACTGAGGTTAGTACACACTTTGTTCTTTATATTCTTTATACCCGTACTTATGCCAATTACCCACAGTATACCATCTTTGTATAGGTAATGTCACAGGGGTTGTCTCTCTTTCAAGTACACAACTGAGTATACTATCTTCATATAGTCACTCACAGCCAAATTTATACTTCTATTAAAGTACTTGGTGGGCTTAGGATTTTAGTGTTAATGCATCAATATGACAGGAACCTGTGGACTGATGCTTTAGGTGCAGGCTGAGCCAAGACTTGGGCTACTGCCTGCTCAAAGTCCCATTGTCCCTGCACAAGTTATGCAAGAAGCTAAAGCAAAGCTCCTCCATTAAGAGAGGCCATGTTTTGGTCAGCATCAATTGAGTTATTGGTAGAAGACATAATAGGGGTTGATATGTGAGAGTGATTTAATGATAAAGGTTGCTTTTGATCTAATGTCAACAACACCCTTATGTGATAAGGTGACTGACAGGAGATGAGTGAACTAGTAAAACAAGTAACTATGACACGTCAGTTTAATCTATAATATGAATGGACTTGTTACTCACATCTCAGTCTCATAGAAGGAACTGAGATGCTCATACAGTGCACAGAAGACTTTTATGTTAATTAGCATAGAGATAGAAAATCTTGCTGTCTCTAAGGAATGAGGTACATGGGATGGATGAGCACAAGCCAACATCAGGCACATCATGCTCTGATCCTACTTTTGGTTAAGCTTGAAAACACTCAACTACTCTCAGTCCACTCCTCTATTGGAGGTTTTGGACTGGTTGGATCTGTTAAGACCATGCTCAGGGGTAAAGCAGAGTCTGAGGGGCTTGGCTTCAGCTCATACGCTGCACCCCTTACCTGAGTATGTGCCCCTAATTTTGTATTGTAGTCCAACTCGAGTTCTATGAGCTCCGACGGGACGTCGGAGCGGAGGTCCTCTGAAGGAGGATCAATGGACTACTAGGTGAGCACAGGAAAGTCGGGCAGGAGACTACTGCAGGTGGCCGACCTAGGGAGTCAATCCCCTAGGCTGGCTTAACAGGAGTTGACTAGGATCAGGCCCAAGTCAAAGAACAGAAGAGCAGGGCTTAGAAAAGGTAATATTTAGACTGAGTATCTACAGACAAATGTACATATGTTTATATACTCTAAGTGATGAGCATAGCATAGCAGAAGGCTATGTGCTGAGTGTACAGGAATACAATAGGATGACTGAGACATACGAGAATAAGGCTCGTGGAACAGTATGTATGTGACGGATCAGAATCACTAGGGTATAGGGATTACTGGTGACCCAAAAAGCGGAAATATGATACTAAATGGAGATAGGACCAGTTGAGTGGTTCCTAGTCTAGGAGTGGACCGGTGAGGTGGTCAGATGGACTAATGGTCGGGTGGGGGAATACAAGCGGAACTGAAGGACCCCCGTGCAGGTCAGAAAAGCGGAGGGAGTAGGAGTAGGATTGGGTGGACCAATAGGGTGGAGGAGTGGAACCCTAGATAGGGTTGGATGGAAGGGGTATGGGGTTGGAGGACATAGGGGTAGTGTCAGAAGAGCGGAATGGGGTCGGGTGGAGGTAGCAGGGCTAATCCTGCTGAGATGCACTTCGTGCATTGTTGGAGAAGGGGGAATGGAGCAGGTGGGGAAACAGGGGGTCGGACCAGCAGTAGGGATGCTTATAGGTGGTACTGGGGGTACTCGGATCCGGTATATGACAGGATCCCAACACTCCCCCTTGAGCACAACCAAGGCTCATCAGAGCACGTAGCTTCTGAAGACATGGATGTTGGAGGGCCTTCGTAAAGGCATCAGCAATGTTATCATCTGTAGGGCAATACATGAGGGTGAAGGTACCATTCTTGATGTGCAAATGCACAAAATGGTGTCAGAGATTAATATGCTTGGTGTGGGAGTGGAAATTATTGTTAGAGGTGAGGGCAATAGCGGCTTGATTGTTGTATAGGAGGGGGTAGGAGCAACAGGTCCATTGTATAGCTCATTGATGAGGAGCTGTAGGTACAGTGGCTCAAAAAACTGTCCGCATGTTTGTGCTATTTTCACTATTTACATTATTGTATATGAATGGACAGGTAGACCAAGGTTATGCCAGTGGGGTCCTCTGTAGTACTCTCTTGGGGCGTGAATTTGAGCCCTTGCCCGTGGGAATCCATGGTAATGTGGTGGCACTATAGGCCTTACAAGATGATGACTCATGTGGACAGTTTTTTTGACCCAAGTATTTTACACAGATAATTAGCTGTTCTAGTATTTTGTGTGACCTCCCTTGGCCTTAATTCCTGCCCCTATCCTTCTAGGTATACTTTCAATCAACTTCTGACAATCCTCTGCTGTAATTTTTCCCCACTCCACTGTAACTCTCTCCCATAACTCCCATACTCCTTTAGGAGGGTGTTCATAGGCTAAAAGCTTCTTCTTGAGTACTCCTCAGAGATGTTCAATGACATTGACATCAGGGGATTGTGCTGGCCAGTCAAGGAGGTGAATATTGTGCTCTTCAAACCATTCTCTGGCTCTTCTGCATGTATGCTTGGGATCATTATCCTGTTGAAAAATAATATCTTCTTCATCAATTCCTGATTCTGCCATGCTATGCAGCAAGTGGTGGTTGAGGATGTCCACATACTGCTCAGCATCCATCCTCCCCTCAACTTCTGCAGGCATTCCCACACTATTCCACCCCATACATCCCCATACCATTAGAGAACCTCCTCCAAACTTGAGAGTTCCATTAATCTCTCTGTCTGTAAGAGGGCCCCCCTTCTTTTTCCACACATATACCTTCCCATCTGACCCAATTCTATTGATTTTAGTCTCATCAGACCATATGACCCGCTTCCAGTCCTCTAAAGTCCAGTTTAGATGGGCTAGGGCAAAGGTTAGTCTTCTCTTCCTATGAGTGATGGAAAGAAGAGGCTTTTTCTTCTTTGTTACAGCCCTAAGATTGGCTTCCTTGAGGACATTCCTCACTGTTTGTGAAGAAACTGGAGTAGGGATGATGAAATTGATATGATGAGTGACTTGGACAGCATTATCAGCCTTTCCTGTGGTGATATGTTGGATAATGACCCTCCTATCAGTAGAGGTGGGTTTGGATGGACAACCTCCACTGGAGTTTTCCTTGTCTGGGTGACATTCTTTGATGAGCTTAGCTACAGTAGACTTGCATACACCAGTTCTAGAGGCTATTTGATGAGTAGAGAGGCCAGTAGTAGACAGAGAAAGGATATTATCCCTTTGAGGAGAGGAGATGGTTTTCATGGTGATTATGACTATGATATATGGGACACACTTCATTATATACTTAGCAATAGGTTTAATAATGTCATAATGACACCACTTCATAATTTATTTAATAGTGGCATGACTTTATGGTGTCATAACTAATGATTTATATAATTTTAATCTAGGGTCAAAAAACTGTCCACATGAGTCATCATTTTGTAAGGCCTATAGCGCCACCACATTACCATGGATTCCCATGGGAAAGGGCTCAAATTCATGCCCCAAGGGAGTACTACAGAGTACTCCACTGGCATAACCTTGGTCCACCTGTCCATTCATATACAATAATGTAAATAGTGAAAATAGCACAAACATGTGGACAGTTTTTTGAGCCACTGTATAAGATTTCTCATGCAACTGTGGTCAGAGCGATGTACTCTGCTTCCACGGTTGACAGTGTAATTAGTGGCTGTTTGTAGGCACTCCAGGTAATGGGCCCGCCATTCAACAGCACCACATACCCAGACATTGAGTGTTGGTGGGGCTGGGATGCCCAATCCACATTCACATACACTTTGAGTCCTCCATCCATTCCACCTAGAGTGAGCTCTAAGTTGGCTGTTCCTTTAAGGTAATGCATGACCCATTTGCTAGCCCAGTGAACTCAGCCTGAGTTTTGCATAAATTGTGAGAGGGTTGCAACAGCAAAGGCTATGTTAGGGTGCATGTTCGTTGCCACATACATTAAGGATCTGATGTTTTGTTGGTATGGGATGTCACATATAGCTTCATGCTTGGCGAGAGTTGACGGGGATTTGTCTGTGGATAGGGTAGTTCCAGTCTACATGAGCATCTGCATGGTCTTTGCATCAGTTAGGTTGAAATGTTTGAGAATCATATGAATATAGGTGAAAATATGATGGTCTGTGTGATGTGATCATGGGTATCTTTTAGACCTAAAAGCCAGTTCAGCTCCTCCAGATCAGTAATCTCAAAGTGCTCACACAGGTTGTCATTGAAACAAGTGATGTCACCTAGATGCTTAGAGGTGACTGCTATATCATTGATGGATACTGTCATGACCATGTGCTCTTCAGGCAAGCATTTGTAGAAAACCACCTAGTTGACTTACAAATGCATAAAACCAATCTTTGTGAAGACTCCTGCTAATTCCTCTACCCACTTGAATCCTACCTGCTTCAGCCCTGGTAGACTCCTCCTCAGCCTCAAGATCTTTCCCTCGTCACCTGCCTTAAGGTACCCAGGTGGCACATGCATATATATCTCCTCCTTGATGTCTCATAAAAGTAGGTACTCTTGATATTGACTTGATGAATCTCCCAGTTGTATTTGGTTGTCATTCCTAGGTGCTTGGCGGCTAGGACAAAATGGCAGGGAATCACATTTACACGTGATGATGCATTTACAATTTCCCATGTGCCTAGCTTCTCCAATTTGCTAATTTCATAATCAATTACCTCTTGCCACTCAACTCTATCTGGCCCATTTAATGCTTGCTGCAATGTGGGCTTAGGTTCAGCAGCTGCCAATGCCATATGGTGAGTGAGTTCAACATCATCAGCCAAGTCTGATGCCGCAGGATCAAAAGATATCTCTGCCACTAGAGTTGCTGCCTGTCCCTTATTAAGGGCTGTATAGTAGCCAGGCAGTAGACACATTCTTGTTGGTGTAGTGGGGAGCACAGTGCAGGGCTAGGAGCACAATACAGAGGATAGCACAAAGCATAGTACAGGGGTCAGAGCAAGGTAGGCATAGAGATTAGGAACATAGTGCAAGGACAGGCATGAGGCAGGTGCCAGGGGTCTCAGAGATTGGGGGTCTTGGAGTATATACCAACATGAACATGTAGAGACAGACAGACAACGGCAGGTTCCCCTTTAGAGAGCTAGGCTGGTGGGTCCATATGGTGATGAGAGCAGGGAGAGTACCCACTTGATTAAGCATGAACAGATTTTAGGTCACATTTCAGTCAATGAATGCACACAGATATGACATATTCAGCAGCAGGACACACTACCAGGTTACACTAATATTTCTCCTACTTCCTCTCCTTCAAACCCACTGGAAGGTGAACCGTCTACACCTCGGTGACACAACTTTTCATTACCAGTATCTTGACATGCTAAATGCAAACCATCAGAAGAATTCAACAACACATTTTGCCTTTACCCAGCATGCTTCACACCAGACAAAACATTTTGTCACCCTATTCCACAGAGTCTTCATTATTATCTATCACACCCACCAAACCAGTAGTCAAATCCACAGGCAAACCACTAGCAATATTTCTTCATCAGCTGCCTGCTCTACTGTTATCAACAGCCAAAACACAACCAACCACAAAGACAACAGCCATGACTAATGCTGTGAAACCAGTCCTATTCTTCTAGGGTGATTATGGAGAGAAATAAAACCCAGCAGTATGGCTTGCTCAATTCAAATTGTCTCTTCCCATCAGCTGGATGGACACACAATCCATCCAACAGTTCAGCATGCAATTGACGCCAGGAGAAGCAGCAGAAGAATGGCACCAGGGATTAATGCCATTGCAGCACGGTGTTACAATGGCACTATATTTTCTTTTCTCTTTCTTTCTTTACTTACTCATCGAGTCTCATGACTACTTATCAACACGTCCAACACGTGAACACTTACCTATATGCTTACTCATACTATTCCCTGATTGGTTGATCCAACATTGTACCATTTCTCATCTCCTTTTCTGATTGGCTGATATCATCTTCCTATTCTCACTTACCTTTCTTGATAGGGTCATCCACCTACAGACTGGCCCTAAACTACCTTCTTGTTACATATATATATATCACGCTTCCTGTATTTGTATTCCTTAACTTGAATCTACTAGGTTCTCTCCTGATACTTCGAGTTCACCAATCTAGCTGCCTTCCAGCAGACTAGCCTGAATACTTGATCTAGCAAGCCCTTGACACTTGACTAGCCAGAACCTTTGATCCTAGGACTTGCAATACGCTTCAGCCTTGATCATCCTTTATTGGAACACTGAAGAAGAACTATCCTAGTCGTAACACAGGGCACCTTCTCTAACCTCAAAACCAAAATTTTCAAATTTTGACCATCTCCCAAGTGCCCCAAGCTCACAGGCGCAACAGAGAGAGCATATCATGGCACAGGTCTTAAAGGAAGAGGAAGTTGGCCAATGGACACAAGAAGGACAAACAGGCAACTATACACATGTAACCTGGGCAGTTAATGTTTCATGGCTGGTGCTAGGAATGAGTGACATGGAGGGTGCTATGATTGAGTATGTGCTAGAGGGTATTCCAAACCTACTGAAAGACCATCTCAAGTACACATACAAAACCTGGGACAAATTTGTTGAGGATATACAGGACATCCCAAACATGAAGCTCAAATGTGGATGGGAAGATCTTGATAAGGAATGGGCTTGAGGTGCTGAGATCACCAAGCTTAAGGCACAAAGCACACCATCCCCTTCACTTCTGTCACAACAATTCTCACAGATGGTGATGAGGATGCAACAAGTACCCTCTCCAGCCTATTGTTCCCTAATGCACCCAACACACTACCATCTACACCCTCAACAACAATGCTACCATCAATCACCAATCCCAATCTACTCACAACATCACACAGTGGAGCTCCCGTGTATAACAGTAGCAGAGGAGCATTTACTCCATGTGTGCAGTTGATGTTGGATATTTTGACATAATCTGCAAGTCTCACTATTAATATTCATTTGTTTATCATTACACTCACCTACTGTGCACACGTACAATAGCACACTTACTGTTTACATCATCATTAACATAGACAGGTATATAGTCCTCACATCTGTGTCGTTCCACCTTAGTCAATTCCTATCAGACTGAGGTGAGATCCCTGCGTTCATTATTGTACTTAACACTCACTAACACTTACCATAGCTGTTCATTTGTCTTCGCAGGTACTTATGATAATATCAGAGTCAATTCCTATCAGACTGAGCCATTCATTTGTCTTTGCAGTCCTTCCATCCATTGCTACTCACATCAGGTTATGAGCCCCATCACTTCTTCCATATCAGCCTTGGGCATCTATGCCATTCCGAAACTCACCAAGAAGAACTGGGTCAAATTCAAGACAAAGACTGTCATGTTGTTAACAGCGCGCAGCTTGAACTGTCACCTTGACAGCACCATCAAAATTCCCCAGCCACTTCCTTTTTTGAGTGATGGTAAAAAGATCATGCTTCACAACAAGACAATGGAGGCAACCAAAGCTGACATTGAGTTGAACCTGACCCTCCTTGATGCGCATGCACAGAAGGAAGCCCTCGCTACTCAGCAGCTCTATGCAACTGTTCTGAACACCATGATGATTCAGGTGCAGAACAAAGGCTCCATTGCAGCAATTTGGAAGGCCATTTGCCTCATCTACAAAGGCAAAAGTGACATGGTCCAGGTAGATACTCATGCTCGCCTGCAAAGTATGAAGTGCAGCAAGAATGAAGATGTCAAAGCACACTTAATGTCGATGCTGGTATTAAGTGAAGAGCTTGTGGGCATGGGCGCACCTGTCGACAACCGAGATTTCACTGCGATGATCATTAATTCACTTCCCAAGTCTTTCCGAACTCTTATACAATCCACGACAGCCACCATTTGTGCTATTAACCAACCTGTCACCTCGGACAAGGTCATTGCTGTTGCCTTTGAAGAAGCTGATCATTGTAACATCGGAAAGTTGTCAGACAAGGATGACTCCGCATTGAATGCCTTGTCATACAAGGGTCGCCAATGTGGAAAGAAGCCGAATGGAAAATTGGACATGAAGTGTTATAACTGCGGACAGATTGGGCATATGTCAGCTGACTGCTGGCATAAGGGTGGTGGCAAAGAAGGTCAAGGTCCTAACCAGAAAAAGTCGGAATTAGCAAATGCAGCTGCATCATCTGACCAAGACTACGCATTTTTGACCTCTGCCTGTGTTGATGAAGTTAATGTACTTCAAGTTCCCACCGAAAGATAAGGAGCCATTGTCAATTCTGGAGCCACTTCCCATTTTTGTCCCGACTGTGTGAAGTTCAAAACTTTTACCACCATTGATCCCAAACCAATCAATGTTGCCGACGGACAAACTCTTCATGCTGTTGGATGAGGTGATGTTGAGATAGAGCTACCCAATGGCAAGGCACGCTCCCAAGTTAACTTAAAAGATGTGTTGTACACGCCAGACATAGCCTTTACCCTTGTATCCACCAGCCGAATTGTTTGTGCCAGATTATCTATCCATATGGAGCAGGGATGGTGTGAAATCTGGTCACAGAAGCCGAAGAAGCTCATTGTGAGGATTCCCGAGGTTGATGGTCTTTATTAGATTGCAGGATTAGAGCACACAGCTGCAGTAGCCTCCACAAAACCGAAGACGAAGATGTCACTGACCCAACTCCATCAGTGCATGGGACATATGTCTTTTGCTGCTATGAAAGCCATGGTGACAAAGGGCATGGTTGAAGGTATTGAGATTACCTCATCTCCTGATAACACATTCTGTGAAACGTGTGTCAAAGCCAAAATCACACGCCAGCCTTTCCCTGACCAGTTGAACTCATGTGCTACAAAGTATGGTGAACGTATTCACACTGACGTGTGGAGACCAGCAAAAGTTCAATCATTGGGCAAGAAGTCCTATTATGTCACGTTCACGGATGATTATTCCCATGAGACAACTGTCATTTTCCTTCAGAAAAAGAGTGGAGTTTTTGGAGCACTCACCGAGCACTTTGCTCACCTTGTAACCCAGCACAATGCCAAGGTCAAGTTCATCCGATTTGATTGGGGTGGTGAATATTCCAGCGACGAACTCAAGAAGTACCTATCGAAACGCGGAATCCATCACAAATACACTGTCCACAACTCTCCTGAACAGAATGGTGTTGCCGAACGAGTTAATCAAACCATTGTCAAACATGCTCGAGCTCTTCTCATTGGTGCAGATCTTCCCAAGGCTCTATGGGCTGAGGCTGTAAATCACGCTACCTATCTCAAGAACAGATCACCCACATGAGCTCACACCACAAAAACACCATTTGAAGCTGTTCATGGCGAGAAGCCTAACTTATCGGGGATTTGGAGATTCAGATGTACCATCTATGTCAAGATTGTAGATGCTGGCAAGCTTGATGAACGTGCAAAGGCTGGAAAGTTTGTAGGGTACAACAGCAAAAGCAAAGGGTATTGAGTTTATTGGCCTGACACTCATCGAGTCTCTGTTGAACAAGAGGTGAAATTTGCTCCTGATGAAGCTACTACAGGTGACATGCAGTTTGAAGGGGAGAATGAGAGGATCGTCCAGCATGACACCTGCTCAAAATCCATTAGTGAGGCACCAAAACCATCATTGACATCAGCTCCAATTCCCATCATGACCAGCCAATCAATTCCACCAGTAGTCACAAACCCACCAGTGTCAGTTCCACCTGCAACAGTACCACTAGCATCTTCCCCTGGTGATGAACCAACCATTAGCAAAGCACTATGTGGCCTCAACGCTGAAAAGTGGCAGAAAGCAATGGATGATGAGATTGTCACAATCAAGAAGCTTGACACCTGGGATCTCATTGACCCACCTGCCAATGCGAACATAATCAACTCCCATTTCATCCTCAAAGCCAAGCGAGATGAAAACGGCAACATCACACGGTACAAGGCATGCCTCATCGCCAACGGCAACAGTCAGTGTGAAGGTATTGACTATAATGAAACCTTTACTGCCGTCATGAAACTTCCTTCTGTCAGAGCCATTCTCGCCAATGCCACTAGCCAAGGATGGGAGATCCACCAGATCGATGTGAAAAATGTGTACCTCAATGCTGAACTGACTGAGAATGTCTATATGAGACCTCCACCTGGATATCTCAAGCCTGGTCAAGAAGGCAAGGTCTGCAAACTCAAGAAAAGTCTTTATGGACTCAAGCAGGCCGGTTTCAAATGGTATGAGACACTATGCAAATTTTTCCGCAAGATCAGGTTCATGTGATCAGCTGTTGACCATGCGGTATTCTTCAAGCATGACAAGAAGTCATCCACTGTTGTCTCCGTGTCTACTGATGACATGGCTGCCACAGCAAGCTCTATTGAGGCAATAAAGTGGTTGAAAGACAAGCTTAGAAAGAGGTTTGAGATTTCCGATCTTGGAGAAATCAAATGGTTGCTTGGATTTGAAGTCAAGTATGACAAAACAGCGTGAACCTTATCATTATCTTAACGCGCTTACATCGACACTCTCATCAAACATTTTGGACTTCAACAAGCCAACACTGTATCCATGCCTCTCGAACCTGGTGTTGTTCTGTCGATTGATCAGTCACCGACAACTGCACAGCATGCCAATGAAATGCAAAATGTTCCTTACCAAGAACTCATTGGATCGTTAGCGTGGGCTGCACTCGGCTCTTGCCCTGACATTGTATTCGTGACCTTGATTCTCACACAGTTCACTCAAAACCCTGGTAGAATCCATTGGCAAGCTGCAAAATGTGTCTGTCATATACCAGATCCGACCGCTCCGATACTGATATCCGCTCCGCTTTCTGACCCCCTTTGCTCCGTCCTATCACAACCCCGCATTCCACCCTACACTTCCGCTCGACCACTCAACTGGTCCCCTTCCATAAACCTCTCCATTCAACTGGATCCCTTTCCCCTTTTAGACATATACTTTCCCCTTCAGTACATAGACTCTTACTTCTGGATCACCAGTAATTCCTATTACCGCCCGATTGCTGATCCGACACGTACATATTGATATCCGCTCCGACTTATGTCTTTGCCTATGTAAAGTACTTACAAACTATATCCTTGGTACATAGCTTTACTACATAGTTATCCTGATCACTGCCTCACATAGAAGTATATAACATATCCTGTACTTAGATATTTTTCCTTAGTCTTAATATTACTTGTCTTCTTGCAGTTACATCTTGTGAGAATTCTCAGTAGGACCTTGCCCCCTCTAGACACAAGTTTCAACTTGTCGTCACCTCCGACCCTCCGATCCCCCACTCCGACTTAGAGCCGTGCTCTAAGTCTTTTCCGTATACTCCACCCCTATCCAATATTCTCCCTTGTCCCTCTGCATCATCCTCCGCCTTCTCTGCCTCTGCCAAACATTCCCCCTGCTCCTATCCACCCTCCGCATCAACCCCCGTCTTCTCCACTCTGCTCCTAGTCGGCCTGCTGCTAGCAGCTCTTACCCCCCCGACCCTCAAAGCAGACCAAAGCGGACCATTTGTCCTACCATTGGACAACGTCGGACCCACTCCAAATTTGGGGCACGTACTTGGCTAAGGGCGCAGCGCAAAAGCTGAAGCCAAGCCCCAACCCCTCTGCCTCTTGAGCCGGCACGGTACCTAACAGTGTCCTGCACTATCTCAAATGCACTCAAGACCTTCATCTCAACCTCACAGATCCCAATGAGGGCATGCTAGCTTACACTGATGCTGATTGGGGCTTGCAGCCTCACTGTCATTCGATTTTGAGGCACATCATATCACTCGCAGGAATGCTGGTAGCTTGGGGATTGAGGAAGCAGAACATTGTCATGTTGTCATCAACAGAAGCTGAGTATGTTGCTGCGATGAACTTGCTGAAAGATGTCGTTTGGTTTCCGAGCCTCATCAGCAAAATTTGTGCGCTCATTGTTGGTCCCACTCTCATCCTATGCGATAACCAAGGCACTATCACTCTCACCCAAAACAACAAATTTCACCTGCACACAAAACACATCGATATTTGGTACCATTTCATTCAAAAAGCCATTGACAATGGAAAGGTCATACTCATATACTGTCCAACAAGTGCCAACGTCACAGACATTTTCACGAAGGCACTTGCTTGTTTGAAGGTCCAGAAGTTTGTTGATATGCTGAGACTATGCTAGACTTGAAGGGGAGTGTTGGATATTTCAACATAATCTGCAAGTCTCACTATTAATATTCATTCATTTATATTTATGCTCACCTACTGCACACACGTACAATAGCATGCTTATGGTTTACATCATCACTAACATGGACAGGTATATAGTCCTCGCATCTGCGTTGTTCCATCTCAGTTGATTCCTATCAGACTGAGGTGAGATCCCTGCATTTGTTATCATACTTAACACTCACTAACACTTACCATAGCCGTTCGGTTGTCTTTGCAGTCCTTCCATCCATCGCTACTTGCATCAGTTGATGCAAGCTCAAATCCTAGAGAGAGTAGCACTCATACCACAGAGACCCAATACAGAGACAGGAACATGTCAGTATGAAGCAGATATCGACCTGTGGCACTGCATGTATGGCACAGAAGGGATTCCCTCCTTAGATCATCCTTACCCCCTACAACCTGGGACTGCAAATCTGGGTTCTGGAGAATGTTATAACTGTGGGCTAGTTACGAACCCAACTCATCTCAGCTCCCAATGCACAGCAACCAGCCTACTACCCACTACACTTGCATGAAACTAGGAGGTGTCAGCAGGTCACAGGATTCCTACAACAAGCAGTGCTGCAGCAAGCAGTATGATCCCCATACCCCACTCCAGTCCAATATGTCATGCCAACAAACTATCCCTACCATCAATCATATGGAAATCCTCAACCAACTCCAGTATACAACATTACCCCATAGGAGGATTACAGTTGGGGAGATCAGAATGAATCATGGGGGACTCTTGAGGCAGGATACGAGTGGACTCCGGAAAATTATGGGGGACCACTGCAAACACTAGACCAGTAGTAGTCCCACAAGTATTGAGTCCACTCACTGACCCATCATCTGCATTACTATCAATCCCTTCTCCTTTTCATACATCTCAAACAGTGCCACAGGCACCTAGTATTGTACATAATATGGACATTTCTCCTACACTCATTGAATCTTCCCCCTCTACCTCACAAGCTGACATGTTGTCAGCCAGCACCCTTAACACTACAGATTATCTTCTCTCTTCAACTATAGACATAGTGGAATAATCAGAAAAATTACTGTCAAATACAGGCTCGGTTGTACCTTCCTCTGTATCTAGCAATCCCATCACTGACATTTATTTAGTGGACGCATCAGGCAAATCAATCCAAACACAAACCAGCAATCCCTTTGTAACAGTACCTCACTTGCATGGACCTCAAGGAGAAAAAATACGGATCCTAGCCATTGTGAACAATGGAGCCATGATTAACATCATCAATACAGCAGTGTATCAACAAGTTGCACAAAGATTATCCCCATTAAGTACATCATCCAGAACCCTTTGCATGGCTGATGGCTTGTTAGTATCATCAACAGGTGTATGGTTGGGAATGATCTCTTGGGGACCAATCAACATACTCATGTTGTTTGAAGTCTTCCCCAGTGGAGGCTCATGGTGCATGCTAGTTGGAAAACCACTTTTGGAACAGGTCCATGCAATCCATGACTATAGCAGTGACACTATATTGCTACCATATGGAACCACATTTCATCGTATCTCAAATTTCACTATATATCGTCCCTTACCACTTCCCTATTTACCATATGCTGTTTGATTCCCAGCCACCACTAATTTCAAACACTCCTTACCACCTTCATTACCTACCATTTCAATGAATAACAACAGTACCAATAATTTCCCACACATACAAATCATACCGCCACCCCAAGATGCACATAATATTTCAATTCCTACTAATACTTTACTTAATCAGTCACCCTTAGTCAATCATGATGTGAATGCACTAACCATCACACCCACTCAGTCATTTCAGCCAGATTCACCAGTAGAAGAAGAACCATATCCAATCCTTGAAGTTGAAGATGCAGAACAACTGACACTTATCAGTGAAGTACTAGACCTCTCCCCTATGATGCTACCCAATGATATATTCACCAGACTAACAAAACATGGACCCTTCTGGCCTGCATGGGTGGATGTGATCATAAATGCAGTTTGTTATGGAGACCATCTCACTAGAGAACAATAGGACCAAGTGTGAGCACTTATGGCCAAATTCACATATGTTTTGCACTATTGGTATGAGAAGTGAAACATGTAGACTTCATTAACTTTCAGCTGCAGATCCCACCAGATGCAACATTCACCAAGAAGGTGCATCAATGGCTGCTGACTAAACCACAATGTGAATATCTATTTCCAGTGTTGGACAACATGCAAGAGGCAGGGATCACTTGGTTCATCAAGTCAGATAAAGTCAAAGTGGTTGCATCAACAGTCCTCATACAGAAGACACACTCAGGTACAAGCCTCTCAATGGAGGACATACAACAGATTGTTGAGAAACAATGTGTCACGCTGTGGGTGAGGAAAATAGACTCTGGGGTGATTCAGAAGTCTAATAAGGGTGCGAGAGTAATACTTGTCCCGAGGGGATTGCTACTGGGTATTGGGTCCTCAAATAAGTGCGAGGAAAGCAAAGACTAGACTCTGTCTAGCGACCCGAAGGGTTCTGGTCCTTACTAGGACTGGGAACACAAAGATGCAGAGGGTTCCCAACGAGCGGAACTAATGGAACTAACTCGGAACAAACAGAACAAACAGGGAACAAATGGAACTAACGGGGAACAAATGGAGGGAAAAGAAACTATGAGCCTGCAGGAGGATGATTGGGCAAAGTCGGACCAGGCTTGTGTCTAGTACTTGCTCCAAGTCGTCAGATCTGATGTCAGGCATTTCGAGCAGAACTCACGGGGCCGGGAACGTTGCAATGAGATCAGGAATAGATTTGGGAAGATATTTTAGACAGTGAGTGGAGTACTGGGAAGTACTCTATAAGTGGAAGTGGAGTCAAGCCTATCAGAAGGTAAAAAACTAAGATCCCATCTATTGCTACCTATATGGGAAGGGGTTCCGAGATGCGCTATGCTACAACCGGGTGAGGCTGTGAGATAAGGAACCGGTCCCGAGTAGTGGAAGGATCCGTATAAGTACCATAACACATATGAAATCATATAGGAACATGTTAGTAACACTGTCATATCCCATACCTCCAGATCCGGAATTCCGGATCTACTTCATTAAAGTCTGGTCCTCCGTCTTACAATTCCGCCTGGCACTCCGCCTTCATCTCTGCACTCACCCCTAACTCCCTTTAGATTAGCTATTGCTCCAGTTACCGGTTATGTCCTATTCCGCTATGCTTACTGATCCGTCCATTCTTACTTCATTTCCGACTTCACTGCTTTGATCTGTTATACTTAGTAATAGACTTTCCACATGCTTCATACATAGCCCTCACCTTTGCTGACTAATTTGCTTACATGATACCTACAGTATATAAACCCCTGTAAAACTCCGGAACTCCTCAGTTCAAATATCATCTTAGTTCTGCTTATTCCTGCAATCTCTGGACTTGAGTCTCATCTCTTGTCTACCTCCGAGTCTTAGGGGTTAAACCTTAGGACTACTTCTCCAGCTCTACCTTAGGGTAGTCTAACCTCTGTTCTGTTTCTACTCCAGACTTCCATAGTAGCCTTACTCCGTCCCCACATAGTCTTCCGGAGTTCCGCCCAACTCCCTCAACTTCTGTCCTTTGGAATTGACTGGACTTCCATCGGACTTCCCCTCTGTCCCCCAGAAATTTAAGGGCACGTACTCAGGTAAGGGGCGCAGTGCACGAGCTGAAGCCAAAGCCCTTTGAGTAACCTCTCCCTTGAGCACGACCTTAACAAACACAGGGAATGTAGCTAGTACTCACCAGCGAGGATGGAAGAACAAGGACAGGACGGGGGAGGACATTCTGAAGGCTAAAAGGATATGATGCGTGTGGTACGCGATTGTTCTGCTGGGTTCCGCTTGGTTCCGTGTAGCGGATGGTTCGGGGAAGATGCGGATGGGTAGTGGGATGGTAGCAGAATGCACAGGAAGATGGTAGTAAGGCATGGGAATTATACGGGATACAGGCCTACAGTGGGGACATTCCCCACAACGCTTGGTGAGCCATTGGACCCAGACATTGACCTAGACTCAACACCAATGGCAGCACTAGAACCTGTCAACCCATCAAAAGTCAAGTGGCATATTTGTCAGAATTTCAACAATGTCAACAAAGTATTGGAGGTCACACCAGAACCTAAAGGGGACATCACAGCAAAGCAATAGCACTTAGCAGGACATGAGTACATATGCATACTTGACTTCACAGCTGGATTCTACACAATTCCCATGGAAGAGGAGAGTCAGCCCTACCCATGCTTCTACACAGAAGGCCAAGGATACAACATGTATTGCTGCATGCCAATGGGCATCCAAGGTGTGCCATCATGCTTCAGTGACCTCACAGTGCAGGCGCTATATGACATCCTTATCAAACTACTGATGGAACTATATGTCAATGATGGCACAATAGTGGGAAACAATTTCATCGAGTTGTTAAACTGCTTACACATGTTCTTCATCAGGTGTCAAGAGCAGAACCTATCAATATCACCAATGAAGACACAGCTATTCATGAGTGATGTTGTCTTTGGAGGAGCATGAGTGGGACATGAGGGCATACATCCAGATCTAGTGAAGATGGCTGTAGTTGCTGAGTGGCCCATCCCTCAAAACCTCTTAGAACTGATGCGCTTTTTAGGCCTTACAGGTTATATCAGATCTCTCATCAAGGACTATGCTCACATTGCAACCCCACTTACCAACATGCTGCACAACCTAGACAGGCCACCACCCAATGCAAAAGGAGGAAAGCATAAGTATAGACAATTCCTACAAGATTGCAACTTTGCAACCTTCTGGGAACATTGTCACACACAGGCCTTTCTAAAGCTTAAACAGATTCTTGTAGCTGAACCAGTGCTCTGAGCACCCAAGTTTGATGGATCACCATTCATTGTCATTAGTGATGGGTGCAAAGATGGGTTTGGGGCCATCATCTCACAACAGTTCTCTATGCAACACCCATCAGATGAAACAACAACCAAGGTGCACCCAATTGCATTTGCATCCAAATGAACCTCACCAGCAGAGGAACATTACAAACCATACTCATTGGAGTTTGCCGCTCTAAAATACACATTTGACCAGTTCAGTGTGACCATCTTGGGTTTTCCAGTTGAGATTGAAACAGATTGCATTGCACTGTGAGATACCCTGCTGAATGACAAATCATCAGTAGTGCATGGTTGTTGGCAAGACAGCATCATCACATACCAAATCACAGATGTTCAACACCATTCAGGGGCAAGCAACACAGCCACAGATGCACTTAGTTATTGAATGTCAGGGTACCCACATGTTGATGGAGACAGCAGTGCATGGTCTGTGAGCGAGGACTGGGAGACTGTACACAGCCTGGTGAATGACTTGTTCCTCATTCAATCAACTAACCCTACCTATGAACCACTAGCAGCAGAATTATGCAGCCTCTTTAAGGAAGAACCACTCTTCCTTGAAGTCATTGAGGTGCTGTTCAACCTTAATGGCAACAAAGACCAATCCATTGTGAAGGTGCTGCTCAATTGTCCACAATGCAAGAACTTCAGCTCAACACAGTTACACACCCTGATGTACCCAATCACACGACACCATCTGTTTGAGTTACTAGTTGCAGACTACCTGTCGCTTCCCAAGGGCAAAGGCAGATATCATAATGTTCTACTCATCCTCAATACATACTCCCAATAAGCATGGGGTTTTAAACTGAAAGTTCATGGCACCACAAAAACCACAACAACAGGGCTAGATGTGGTTGCTCACACCTTCCATGCACCAGAAATGTTCATGATGGACAGTGGATCACACTTCAATAACAGAGACGTACAGGTATGGTGCTTGGCACACAATACAACACATCATGTTGTAGCAGCTTATTCCCTGTGGATCAATGGACTGGTTGAAAACACCAATGGGAAGTTACTGGGCCACTTGAAGCAGTTTTGTAGCCCAGGGTTAGGAGAAGATGAATATGAAGGTGTAAAGGTGGAAGATCTCACTAGAGCATGGCTGGATCATTTTGACACCACAATCTGTCAACTGGATGAATGACTTGTGCCAGCATTCAAGTTCTCACCGAAAGAACTTCTCCTTGGACTGGTGGTTAATACCATTCCCACTGTGATTTCAGATGTGAGCACAGCTCCAATCACATCAGACATCAATGTCCATATGACATATGTAGACCAGCAACAGCTGAATGATGTGGACCACACTGCAGTGCACACAACAAGGTGGAAAGCTACTTTTGACAAGAAAGTATGGCATTCACATGTAGGCGAGGTTGTATTTGAACAAGGACAATTAGTCCAGGTTTATGCAAGCACTATGGATATGACAATGGTAAGTTCAAGGAAACTTGCACCAAGATGATGTCACATGTTCCTGAAACAAACCATTTTTCCTATCTCAATGTGGTGTCTAAGTCTACATGCCTGAGTCATGTGACCCCTTCACCTCTTTACACCTGTCACATATATCACCCTTCATTCTGTCAACCAGTCACAGAATCGCCAGCACCCTATGCCCACATCTCTCCCTTCACATCGCCAATTACATCTCCGATCAAGTCATCGATTGATCTCACCCTCATTGGATCTTGGATCTCCATCTAAGATAGATCTTCTATTTAAATTCTGTCTCTCTTCTTCCATTCTTCAATTCAGATCTTCCACCGCTGTCTATATGTTCCTTCTTCTATCACAAGACCCTCTACCCTAAAACCCTTATACCTGATACTTCTCTTGCCTTCCTATTTAGTTAGTTACCTTTCTCATCTTGGTCTGTGCACTGTTCTCAGTGGTATATAAACCCCAGCTAGGTAGTCAGTAGTTCCTTAGTCTAAACCTCTTGTACCTTCTGTAGGAATCTACTTGATGTCCATCACTCACCTTCGTGTTTGACTCTTAAACCCTATCCTTTATTTGTTGTTGTTTGAGTCCTAGTCTAATCGCTTGAGACATTATTGTCAAAGAGTCATCACAGATGGTCTGCGCCCAGGCGAGTCATCTCTGAAGTCAGCGACTCTCACTTCTCTAGAAGGATTCCCCCTCAATGGATTATTCCATGCACGACGTCTCCACTGTTTTATCCCACAGGATGGTATGGCATTAGCTACACTTCAAACAGCATTGCAAGATGGAGATACCAACAAAGAGACCAATCCAAATAAAAGGTGGTCCACCATTCAAGAGGAACTAAAGGATGCATTGGATTCAGAGGATGAAGACAAAGAAGAAGACAAAGAAGACATGGGGGACAGCTAGACTTATGAGTACACCCTGAAGGAACACATTTTGAGAGGGAGCAGATATAGCAGGGAGCACAGTGCAGGGCTAGGAGCACAATGCAGAGAATAGTGCAAGGCATAGTACAGGGGTCAAAGCAAGGCAGGCATAGAGATCAGGAACATAGTGCAAGGACAGGTATGAGGCAGGTGCCAGGGGTCTCAGAGATTGGGGGTCTTGGAGTATATACCAATACGAACATGTAGAGACAGATTCCCTTCCCCTTCA
The DNA here is from genome assembly GCF_016628075.1 of Suillus paluster. Classification (NCBI taxonomy): domain Eukaryota; kingdom Fungi; phylum Basidiomycota; class Agaricomycetes; order Boletales; family Suillaceae; genus Suillus; species Suillus paluster. Next base: position 6,341 of record NW_024537827.1, on the reverse strand, counting down.
GAGAGCTAGGCTGGCGGGTCCATTGGTCTTGGAGCAGGTGGTGTTTGCAATAGTATAGACGGTTGAGTGGGAGTGCTGGGGGGTTGGGGAAGAGAGGTGGCCTAAATGCTAGGTGCATTTTCATTCTGACTGTCTGTGTTGTCGCTAACAAACATGAACTCCCTCTCATTCTGGACATCCTCACTGACCACAACACCAATGGGCACAAACGTAACAATGCACTCCATGGAAATCTGCTATTTCAATGGCCAATATACCCTATACCCTTTGCTCTCAGTGTCAACACCCACAAATACAGCCTCCTCCACCCTAGCATTGAGTTTGCCAGCATCAGTGATATGGATGTATGCTGGGTAACTGAACTCATGGGCCTGCACTAGTAATGGATAACAACCATGTACAAGGTTAAAAGAAGTATGATTGGGGATAGCACAACATGGTAAGCAGTTTTTGAGCCAAGTGGTGTAGTTGACAACCTTGCTCCATAGGAACTTCGGGAGATCACAGGCAATGAGCATGGCTCCCATGTGCTCAACAAGAGTACAGTTGAGACGTTCAGCCACACTGTTCTGCTGGGGTGAGTTGTGTACAGTCAGTTGCCTCTCAACTCCTTGCTCCTGCAGATAGTCATCAAACTCACAACTCAAGTACTTACCTCCCTGGTCCAAGTGCAGTTTCTTCACCTGGCTCCCCTCACACTGGTGTAACAGCCAGGCCTTGTAGTTCTTGTAGGACTAAGTGTGTCACTCTTATGCACTACAAAATCCACCTACATCTGATAGCTAAAATCGTCGGTAAAGGACGTATAATACAAGCTCCCCCCTAGACTCGGCATTCTCACTGGGCCCCAGAGGTCAGTGTGAATGAGCTTGCCCTATGTTTTTGCCCAACTCTCAGACTCTTTCAGAAAAGGCTGACAGCTTGCCTTGACCTTGGTACAGGTATTGCAGAACTGCAGCTTGGAGGTAGAGTATAACTCAACACCTTCAATCAAGCCTTTCTTCACAGTCTCAAGAACAACCGTCTGGGAGACATGTTCTAGCGCCTTGTGCAGGTTGTATATGCTGACTTTTGCCTTTGTGAGCTGGGTGTACTGCTTCTGCAGTCCAGCCACAGAGTATAGGCCTTCCACCTGAGGTATCTAAGCAATTACCTGATGCTTTCAGCTGCCCAACAGGATCTTGCACATTTTACCTTCAAAGAGGACAGTTAGACCTACAGATGTGATCTGATTGTGGAGATAAGGGTGAAAGCCATTTTGGGGGCATAGAGGGTGTTCTTAAGCATAATGGTGGTTTGTTTGTCACCAAGAGGTATGTAGGTCTATTTCATATCACCTCCACTGATGGCACTGAGAGTTGAACCATCTGCAGTATGGATATCCTGTGATGGGATGCTGACAAATTTGAGAACCTGGCTTAGTCAGGGCAGAAGTGTGATGTGGTGCTGGAGTCCATGATGGCTCCATGGTGCTCAACAGGTATGGAGAGGTCCTTGGCTATGTTAGCCAAGTTCAATGTGACAAAAGTGTAATTGTCCTTCAATTCAGGTTCAGCAGTCACATGAGCCATTTGCTTCTGTGGTTGTGTGCCCTTTTTCTGCTTCTGATTGGGTCCCTGACCCTCCTTCCCACCAGCAGGTCTCCAACAATACAACTCATAGTGTCTCTTTTGATCACAATTGAAGCACATCACTTCTGTGTTTGTTTGTTTGGTGCTTGTAGACCCACAGCTCTTACTTTGTGTTACAATGGTGCTATATTTTCTTTTCTTACTTACTCATATGCTTACTCATTATGCTTACACAGATGATTACTCATACTAGTCTCTGATTGGTCAATCCAACATCATACCACTTCTTGTCTCTTTTTCTGATTGGTTGACACTATCTTTTTATTCTTGCTTACCTTTCATGATAGGGTCATCTACCTACAGACCGACCCTAAACCACCTTCTTGTTACATATATATACCACACCTCCTGTACTTGTATTCCTTAACTTGAATTTACTAGGTTCTCCCTGACAACTCAAGTTCACCAATCTAGCTGCCTCTCAGCAGACCAACCTTGATATCTGATCTAGCGAGCCCTTGACACTTGACTAGCCTAAAACCTTGATCTAGCAAACCTTGACATCCGACTAGCTGAAACTTGTGATACACCTTAGTCTTGATTATCCTTTATTGGATCACTAAGGAAGAACAATCACTAAGGAACTAACACTTTAGCCACCCTTGACTGTGAGTGCAGTGTTGCTGCCCTTCTTAGTTGTCCATCTATTGGTGAGTTGACAGTGCTCATATTCTTCAGTGATGATACTGATGAGTTCATCAGGGGTGAGCGGACTCTTGGTGATATTTGTGGCTGTGCTAATGGATGATAGGATGGGGCAATACAATTTGGGGAGTAACCCTAGGATGATAGCATGGAAATTGTGTTCATCAAGCACTACACCCATACCTGCAAGTTATTTGTGGAGCCTTAGAGGCTCTGTGAAGTGGGCCTTAACATCTCCTCCATCATCACACCTCAACTCCTGCAATCAGTGTCACAGATCTATCTGGACAAACTCCATCTTGCCCTCGTAGATCTGGCATACTATCTCTGCCCAGACCTCAGATGCGCCCTGGAGCTTTTGGATGCACAGCAGAAGCCAATTGGTGATCATGCTGAAGACTTGCTGCTTAATGAGTGAGTTTTTTTGATAATACTCATCAATCTTCTTATTAAGCTTATCAAAGTCCGCTCGTGTAGATGTAGAGCCATCAGGCTTCTTCACCACACCCATCATCGGGTTGATTGCAAAGGAGACCAGTTTGAGTGCCTGACCATCAGTATACTGCATCAAACCTCAAGCACCTATTGCTGTTAACGTCCATTCCTTGTAGGTGATCCAGTTCAAGCTGTCTTCGGCAAGCTTTGGAATGTTAAACAGACTAAAGCTGGTGCTGGGGAGTATGAAATCCATGATCGAGGCAGGGCTCATAACCTTATGTGATAAGGCAACTGATGGGAGATAAGTGAACAAGTAAAACAAGTAAATCTCAGTCTCGTAGAAGGAACTCATATTGGACAGATTGTGTACCTAGTAAAACAAGCAACTACGACATGTCAGTTTAATCTATAATACAAATGGGCTTGTTACTCACATCTCAGTCTTGTAGAAGGAACTGAGATACTTGTATGATGTACAGAAGACTTTTATACTAATTAGTATAAAAATAGAAAATCTTGCCATTGCAGCAATAAGTAAGCTGCAGCAGTAGTTAGTACTAAGTAAGGAATGTGTAAGTAGTGTATGCTCACATCAGTAGACTAGCAAGTCACTGAGGTAGGTAGAGTAAAGAGCAAATGCAAGTGATGTCCATGCTTATCTAATACTACTGGTAATGTCCATAGTCCATGTAATGTTTGACTATTCAACAGCCATCTCTAAGGAATGAGGTACATGGGATGGATGAGCATGAGCTGACCTCAGGCGTGTCATGCTCTGATGCTACTTTTGGTTAAGCTCAAAAACACTTGACTAGTCTCGGTCCACTCCTCCATCAGATGTTTCAGACTGGTCAGATCCTGAGCTCATTGGTGGAATGCTGATGACAATTCAGCAAGAGAAAGCAGAGTAGATTATTGGTTACAAGGCTGCAGTGGTAGAATAGACAAAAAGAATGGGATAACAGCTGATGGAACTATGAGGACTAAAAGAACTGTGTGTGACCAGGACTGACTTGTCCGTGTTTTACAAGGATTACCCGATTGGGAAACCATGTGAGTTCTCTTTTTTCTTTTCGGATCGTCCCAAAGTGGTAGTGGCTGAGTACTACCGCCCAAAACATTACTCAATTAGGTGGTCTCAATAATATCAATGTTTCCCAGCCTCCCCAAGCCTCCCCCTGCTCCCTCCTGTGTAGTAGGCTCATATATATAATGGACATTAGCCATTATATACCTCATATAACATACTTGACCGCTTTTATTTGCTACCAGCTACCATTAGGCAATCAGTTCTATTGAAACAATATAATTTGCATTTTTAATGATTTTATGCATCATCATGCACTGTACATGGGACTATATACTCATATATGTGCTATAAACACTATAGATGACATTTTAACACAGTCTCATAGCTCCAGGAGGCCAATGGTTTGATTTCATAGGGATAGGGGATATATGAGAAGATCAGTATTCTGGAGGATTAATCAAACATATATTTGAGATATGAGAGTTAGAACACATGTAATACACCTATAGGCGACCAGTGATACACTCCTGAGCAATAGGACACTAAGCTAAGAGTTGTGGAAGGAATGTAGAGGTGGGACATGCATGGGAAAGTATACAAGACATATGAAAAAGACATAAAAACATATTATAGCAATGCCCCCCATGATCTAAAATATGTGCAGTATGATAGGGGGATATCAGAAATACTATTTTCAATGTTCTTTAAGTGTTACAGGTTGATTCTACAAGTATATATGTTGATTTGAGCTTTCTTGTCATAGTGCACACTATTCCCTACAGAAGCCTATACCAAATCTCGAGTTTTTAGTATCTAGGCATACATGTGACCTTGTGTCACAATTGAAACATCGAAAATAGTATTTCTGATATCCCCCTATCATACTGCACATATTTTAGATCATGGGGGGCATTGCTATAATATGTTTTTATGTCTTTTTCATATGTCTTGTATACTTTCCCATGCATGTCCCACCTCTACATTCCTTTCACAACTCTTAGCTTAGTGTCCTATTGCTCAGGAGTGTATCACTGGTCGCCTATAGGTGTATTACATGTGTTCTAACTCTCATATCTCAAATATATGTTTGATTAATCCTCCAGAATACTGATCTTCTCATATATCCCCTATCCCTATGAAATCAAACCATTGGCCTCCTGGAGCTATGAGACTGTGTTAAAATGTCATCTATAGTGTTTATAGCACATATATGAGTATATAGTCCCATGTACAGTGCATGATGATGCATAAAATCATTAAAAATGCAAATTATATTGTTTCAATAGAACTGATTGCCTAATGGTAGCTGGTAGCAAATAAAAGCGGTCAAGTATGTTATATGAGGTATATAATGGCTAATGTCCATTATATATATGAGCCTACTACACAGGAGGGAGCAGGGGGAGGCTTGGGGAGGCTGGGAAACATTGATATTATTGAGACCACCTAATTGAGTAATGTTTTGGGCGGTAGTACTCAGCCACTACCACTTTGGGACGATCCGAAAAGAAAAAAGAGAACTCACGTGGTTTCCCAATCGGGTAATCCTTGTAAAACACGGACAAGTCAGTCCTGGTCACACATGGTTCTTTCGGTCCTTGTATCCTGACCAAAGTCGGTCCCAAAAGAACAATGCCACGACAAAGCGTGACTAGCCCACACCCGTTGTGCCTTCGGCACATGTCTACATATTACATTTACAAAATACTATATACTTTTATTTTAGTTCTGAGGACAGAGGACACGGGAGAATTTTTTGGGAAGGGCAAGAGTCAACAGCAAGACACAAACAGTGAGACTGAAGTTTACCTGGGACACTGGCTTGCATCCCGCTGGCCGAGGTACGAGGCCACGGGATTGCAAGCCAGTGTCCCAGGTAAACTTCAGTCTCACTGTTTGTGTCTTGCTGTTGACTCTTGCCCTTCCCAAAAAATTCTCCTGTGTCTCTGTCCTATTTTCTGCTTTCCTATCTCCCGTTTTCCCGTTCTCCTGTTCTCCCATTCTCCTGTTCTCCCATGATCCCATCATCCTCCTCCCATCTCCCCATTCACCCCATTTCTCCATTCTCCACCTTCCCATTCCCATGTTTACCCATTGCCCATTTTTCCTATCTTTATATTTTCGCATTTTTCACATTTTTCTATTTGCTTGGTGTTCCTCCCCTTGTTGTGGCTCAATTTTTACCTATAACCAATTTTGGACAGTGAGGTCGTATAGTAAGGGAGAATGGTTTTTTGAAATTGAAACTCCGATTGACAGAACCACGTGAAATTTCTAAATCGAGGTTAAGCGAGCTAAGCGTTCCCATGTGGCCTTTAGCGAGCTACGCGTCTCCCACACACAGCCACAAAACCGGTCTCCCATAATATTATGACGAGTCCAAGCCCGTTGTGCCTTCGGCACAGGAAGCAAGCAGAGCATTTCATGCTCTGCTGGAGGCACCAAAGGTGCCTTGCCTCACTGTGTCTACATATTATTTAATTTTGTGAAATAAATAAATTCTTACATCTTACATTTAAAAAATATTATATAGTTTTGTTTTAGCTATGGGATGTTGCACAAAGAGTTTGACTGAAGGTTACCTGGGACACAGGCTT
>NW_024537826.1:0-28846 GCF_016628075.1 Suillus paluster | reverse complement strand
AAGTTGACTAAGACATCCCCGCGTGATGGAGGTTCTTGTTCCCCGATTCACCTACGAACGCCTGGTTTCACTCCCGATGAGCGGGCCAAAGCCGTGAAGCGCATCGAGGCGCGTCTGTCAAAGGAACTGATATCAGCCCTTATCTTACAAATAGCACAGGACAACCAAACAGGTGTAGAAAACAAACACTTCAAGAGGGAGCAGTACGTATTAGACGCAGTTATATTTTTTCATTCGTCCTTACATACGCATCTCTAGGATGATTGAAGCCCTGACTGACCCCAAGTCATGGCTCTTCGCCCTCTTCTCGGCTCTAGTCAATGTGCCTAACTCATTGACTAACCAGCAATCACTCATACTCGCTTCGTTCGGATTCACCTATCTACAGACGACTCTCTTGTCGTGTGTTCCTGGTATGATTGTGATCTTGGCGATATTCAGTGGTGTTCGGCTTGCTACACGACGGCCCAATTGCAGAGCATATGTTACGGTCATGTACTTCATCCCGGGGTGGTCGGGCATCCTGCTGGTTAGCCTACTTCCTTGGTCGGATCAGGTATGTGGCTTGCTTCCGCAAGTCTACCTGGTTATCTTTAATATCACATATCACACGATATTAGGTTGGACTTCTTTTCAGCCAGTTCCTGAGTGCGTGTGATGCCCGTAATGTGTTCTGTGCTCATCGCTCCGCAGTGGGTGCCACTGTGCCAGTATTTGTGCTGTCGTTGTCGTGGCTGAATAACGTGACTGCTGGCCATACGAAGAGGGTATGTACTCCGTCAATTATTGAGCATGCTCCTTAAGTGAACCTGTAGATTGTTACGAACACCATCATGCTCTCGGCTTACTGCATTGGCAACGTAGCTGGTCCCTTCATGTGGAAGGCACAATACAAGCCGCGGTAAGTACTTCGACTGACTCTAGAAAGGAAGGTTCGAAGTAACAATGATTCATGTGCAGTTACCACATCCCGTGGGCTGTCATTGGCGCATGCTACATCGTCTGTCCGATACTTCTCCTTGTCATCCGTGCCGTTCTCGCCCGAGAGAACCAAATCCGCGACGCAGAGCCTTTTGGTGATACCGAAGAGGAGTACATTATAGAGCGAATATCAGAGGATGGAAGGCGTGTAGAAGTCAAGGTTGACAAGGTGTGTTCTCCAAATAGATGCTTATCGCGTGCAAGATTGATATTCCACCTGCATTAGGGATTCATGGATTTGACGGATAGGCAGAACAGGGACTTCAGATATGTTTTGTAACATTAAGCATGCCTGATTGTTAGTACTCCGATTCGTATTGCCAAATGTCAATTATCGTGTTCATTGATAACGCAACCTAGCTAATAGGTGGTATGCTAAGAGTGCATAGTTATGCATTGATGTAATATTATACAAGAGATGTTGTATCCACCCGTGGCGGCTCGGAAGTGCGAGTCAAGGTTGACTTAAGGTGCTTACCTCTGGGCGAAAGTGCTCGCCAAGGTACCAACGAAAGAAGAAGCATTAGCCTATCAGAAAATGACATCATTTGTACTTCACATCGACCTGACACTGAATATCGTGACCCTCAGGACTGGCTTTGTGAGAGGGCCATCGGGATCCAATTACGCTCAATCTGAGTCAAGTTCATTATGCAGTGTGCTTCCTGGCGAGGTAAATCAAAAGTCGTGGAGGACACAGACTGAATGCCCGACCTTACCCATATCATGGGACTGGTACTGATATCGTAGTATTTGAAGTATTTATTGTTGATGAATGCCACCTGCCTCACAGAGGGCTTGGTGTTTCGACCTCAAATGACGGTGAACAGAGTATGACGAGCCTGCTGCAGAGAAATGTGCAGCACTTACCGTGTTTTATCTCAAGACTCGAGGGACTCTTTCAGGAAAACCTGTGCACGTAATCTACTACTTCCCCACAAATTGCTTCAAGAATCAAGATTGCGTACGTAGGGACGACGGTGATTGTTCAGCAGGCACTAGTGTTGCGGATATGATCCATGGTATGAGATCTGATTCTTCCATGGGCACTACTTCTCCACGTAAACGATGGAAGGTTTGACGTCCCTCGCCTGTGAACCCCCTATAGCATCAGGCTTAAATCGCACGGATCCGAATTCTGCGGCGAGCGCCACGGCGGGGCCCATTTGCGCGCCTGTCATGACAATACAAAAAAAAAAATTGCATTCTGCACGCTGTTGAATGGGAATGGAAGATGATGGAATTACACACCTGACTCATCCTAACCGAAGGAAGTTACATTACATAAAAAACTTATAGAAATGAAGATCAGTTTTTGGCGACAGTGTCATCGGATCCAGCTTATGCGACTAAGCGACAGGAGGCGTCAACCGCTTCTGGAAATTTGATATGCCCGCGCTCCGAGCAGCCTTTTAAGTTATGGTTCATGGATGAAGTCAGTGCCACAAATCGTTTCGGATTATCCGAACCAATCCAGGAAACCACCGCGATCGACCATCACTTTGGAGACTATGCTCAGAACCCCCGTGGGGGTTCATCGATCATCCCCACTAGGCTCTACTGTGCTCGAGGAACACCATCAGTGGGTCGGTGAGTTCTTGCTGGCGATTATGCTGATTCGAGAACAACTTACACATTACAGAAGGAATAGGCGGTCCAGTACAACTTGACTACAGGAAAGTAAGTTGTGTGGAATTCAACTTCTAACACCGCAGGCATGGTGTAACGACACGGGCGTCACGATTGCCAGGATAAGCCCCTTCGTTTACTGTACGGTTAAACGTCAAGTAATGGAAGTGCACTGAATTCCGGCGTTGTTCCGGCATGTTCCATTTTTAGAAGAACCGCCACAAATCGGATCAAGTCCAGACTCGGAAGTTCAACATTAACTTCGAGTCTTCGACTGACTCGACTTTGCCTCCATCCAGTTCGCCTGGCGCGTCGCGCAACATTATAAATTAGAGTGTGTGATGCAACCTGTACTTTATCAATCGACTTTTACCCTGGGATTTAAAAAACCACACTTACAAGGGCGGACGACACTCAGATCTCCTGTACTCAAGAATGCTCAGCGCGATTTTTACGTTGCTGAATCTTGGCTCATTCAATAATCTCAATGGTTTTTTAAAACAGACACTGCTTGGCCACACGGTCGACCTGGGACATGAGATATACGGAGGCAACCAGCTGTACCCAAAGGTCTCAAACACGGTTGACTTGGGATATGTGACATACCGAGGCAAGCTGGATGAGACATACCCAAACACGGTGGTATACTTTGGGATACCGTATGCCGAGCCCCCTGTAGGCAACCTGCGCTTTCGCGCCACAGTCCCTCTAAATACAGAGCGTGTGACTGAAGAGGTCAACGGGGAGGTGGTCGACGCGACCGAGCCCCCTGCCTTTTGCATCCAAGGATCACTTTGTATGTGCGATTGCTGTCCTTAGGATTTTTTCTGACCTCGTGGCCTCAGCTGGGAATGTGGGAGGAGCGGGATCGGAGGACTGCTTGAATGTCAATATCTACACACCCCTCGGTGCCAAAGAAGGTGACAACCGTATGTTTTAGATTTCCTGTCCTAACTTGTTTCGTTTTCTAATATCAATGGTTCTATGTAGTGCCTGTGTTGTTCAATATCCATGGCGGAGGTAATGTCATATTCTCAAGGACGGCCGTACCCGTTTATTGATCTCGTTGCAACAGGTTGGGTTGAGGGAAATCCGACCAACTGGCCATTTGATCACTGGATCGAACAAAGCCCGAATGTGATTATCGTGTCTGTTTATTACCGTTTTGGTTCCTTCGGCTTCCTGGCCACTCCTGAGTTCACTGACCCCGCATACGGCGACTTTAATGCGGGGCTCAAGGACCAGATCCAGGCACTCAAATGGGTCCAGTCCTACATCAGAAAATTCGGTGGCGATCCAAACAAGGTCACCATCGCCGGACACAGCGCCGGTGCCATCTCCGCGGAACTGCACATGATTACCAACAGGACCGAAGGGCTGTTTTCTCGTGCTATTGCACAGAGCGTGGTCAGGTTGCCCTTCCCCACCCCTGAGCAACAGCAGGTATGTTAAGCGCCCTGCCAGACTGCCGAGATCCACTCCCTATCTAATGCCCATTAACAGCCCCTCTTCGACATATACGCATCGCTTGCAGGGTGCAATGAGAGTTCTGTGGCAGATAAAATGACATGCCTCCGTGATGCAGACGTTAGTGCACTTGCACAGGCGCAGGATACAGCGCCAATTGCAGCAATCATTCAGGGAAAGTGAGTTCTGACCGCTCTACGCGAAGCATTTTCGCAGTTGATGTTGTGGCAGGCCATATAATTTATTCCGCCCCGTCTTGGACGGCGTGCTGATTACTGAGCACCCTACGACAAAGTTCCAGTCCGGTGAATTCGCTCATGTTCCGCTTATAGTTGGGTATGTTGATCTCGAGTCATTTCGGTCCCGCGGTCCCGCTGATGTCAACATCGATAGTTCAGCATCCGACGAGACTCTTACTCCCGGGAACTTGGATATCTCTGTAGGACTCAAGTCATTTTTCCCGTTATTGACAGACACAGACATTGAGGCGTTCTTATCGCTATACCCACCCGAGGACTTTCATTCTGAGTGTCATCGGTTCAGGGTGGCCACAGGCGAACCTAATGTGTTGTGCTCTGTGAGTCTAAGCCTCACACCACTATGCAGTCCCTTGAGTCATGCTAACAACACCCACATTTTATTTGTACGCGTCAGGGTCAGGCTATGGGCATCCCATCCTCGCGATATTCGGATACTTGGACTTATCGGTACAACACGCCTAACCCGAGATTCACCCTCGTCCATCATGCTGCTGAGATGTGGATGATGTTTAATGGCACTGACACTGGGTAAGACACGGTCCACACTAAATAGACACAGGCTGACAGATATGGATTTTTAGTCCGAACGGCACTGCGGAATTTACACCACAGACGGACGCCCAAAAAGCATTCGCTTCCGAACTCATTGCTTATTGGCTTTCGTTCGTGCGCACCGGCAATCCGAATACTTACAAGCTACCCAAATCCCCAGTGTGGGGGAACTACAATGAGTCCGACCCAGTCCGGATGGTTCTGATGCAGGACCTGAAAAACTCGGTGGACGTGAGTGGTAGCTACATGGAGGGACAACCTGCTCCGCAGACTGCCAGGTGTGCATTTGCAATTAGCATGGCGGAGGTTTGTCAGAATTAGGCAGAGTCGCAGTGACTCTCGTCGAATTGTCAAACGTTTCGCGTGTTTCGGCCAGAAAGTTGGCTGCTTGTACGCGCTTGCTCATTGATCACATAATCGGAGTTCTCGTCGAGTTCCTCTAACGTCGTGTTGGTCATCTCTGTATTATCTAGTGTATATATTGTAGACGTACTCACTGGATTATAGTCATTTCTAGATCCTACTCATGATTGAGTTGACTTCGCGCCCTGATCCCGAGATCTCCAACACATTTACAGTTACATTGTTCTCCCCAAGGTGGATGAAGCCCAAAATGTATATATAAACGGACAGACGAAAACACATGTAAGTTCTTAGTCTCAGCGCCCTTTGGCACTGACACTAATAGCATTTGTCGCTAGTACTGTCAGATGAGTACTTCAACTTACTTATCCGCTCTCGAATTCCAGAGAAGGAACGACTGTCTTCATTCGATCTAGGGTATAGCACGGGTATAACACACCGCGAGTATAGGGGTCACGGGTACGGGTACGGTGTAGAGATTTGCTACCCGTGGCCACACCGTACCCGTCCGCACGGCATACGGGTATGTTCACGGGTAGCCCCCTATCTCCGAGGCTATTTCGCGGTGTTATATTTTGGTCTCTAGTAGTAGATGAGCTCGATGACTACCTGCGGGCCGCGGCAACCAGTGGAGAATACCAAAGACCCACTGCAGTGGTTGGTGCACCGCCAAAAGACGTATCCAAATCTGCACCGGATGGCACTTGATTACCTGGTAAGTTGAGCGCCATCACTCTCGCTGGCATAACAGCTTATGCGCTGCCCACCATAGCTACCTCAACTGCAGTCGAACAAGTATTTTCGCAAGGCCGGCACCTTCTACATTTCACTCAAAACCGCTTGTCTCCATTATCGACCCGCGCATTCCTCTGTCTTGGTTCGTGGCTACGCTGTGATCTTGTAGCGCCAGAGGACCTCTTGTACTCGCACCCATAACAGCACAACCATTTGCAGCCTCCGTGTCATCCAGTACTCTTGCCTGCCCAACCCAAGCCTACCACTCCGCCCTCTCGCACTCATCACACCCCCAAGGACATCGCGAGCATCCTGGAAGGAGGACAAGGAGGCACAACATCATTGTGTGCTACAACTACATGGGGAGGATAGCAGGAGGATGAGGGCCTTTCAGGCCGGTTTCCCACAACACAGAAACTCAACCTGAAAGCCCTCCTATTAGCTCTGAGATACTCGTTCGGGAAATCTGCGCATTGACTGACAGTGGATGAGTAAAGATGGTGTGGGACGTGGGCTTCTCTACAAATTGCTTCAAGGTTGTGTACATCATGGGGGACGGTCATTATCCGACAGGCACTGAGGTGCTTCAACAACTGTTTCAGATATGGTAGGGAATCTTACATGTCCAACTACTTCTCCACGTAAACAATGGAATGTTTGACATGCCTCGCCTGAGCATATGTACTTCACCCTATAGAGCAACCTTGAACCGCACGGATCCGAATTCTGCAGCGAGGGCACCGAGAAGCCCGTTTGCGTGTCAGTACTGCCACGTCTGTCATAACGATAAAAAAAACTGCTTTCCGGATGCCGTTGAATGGGAATGGAAGGTGATGGCATTGCGCACCATGATTGAATTTGACATCCCAGATCGATTCCTGATCGAAGGTATTCGTACTTGCCCTCATGAGCCTTGAAGATATTATTGAAACATTGTTACAACATCTTCTGGAAGAAGGGAACCGCTCTCACATACGGAATGTGGTTCATGTTTCATAATGTTAGGTATTTAGTTGAGCCCGTCGTCCCTGTTCAGTGCTACATATGAAGGATGTCATGTTGAGATTAGAATCTTAGACTCCGACTCGAGCCCATCCCTTTCAGAATTCCAGAAATTTAACTCAGGTTAGTCTCCGCCACAAATCGCGGGGAAACGATTACGACTATTCTGCTCAGAGCCGCCACCCGTGACACCTGATCCCCCGGACGAAGGCTAACAGGAAGTATGTACCCTGAAGTAGTACCTTGTTCACCGGCTACACAGGTGTGTCTGCTGACCCCGGTCAAACTGAAGTTCATTGCCGTCCAAATCTGAATTCGAACTGTAATTTCCACTTCGCTTCGCTCCAGTTCGACTGGCACTATAAAGAGTGTGTCATGCAGGCGGTACCTTGTTCACCGGCTGCACAGGTGTGTCTGCTGACCCCGGTTAAACTGAAGTTCATTGCCGTCCAAATCTGAATTCGAACTGTAATTTCCACTTCGCTTCGCTACAGTTCGACTGACACTATAAAGAGTGTGTCATGCAGGTGGTACTTTATCAGTTCGACTTTTACCCCGGGGTGTTTGATTTAAAAAACTACGCTTGCAAAGGCGGACACCTATATACTCAACAATGCTCGGCGCAATTTTCGGATTGCTGAACCTCGCCTTATTCAAGGATTTCAGTGGTGTACTTGAACAGATCCCACTTGTCCCCACGGGTGACTTGGGATATGCGACATACCAAGGCAACCAGCGGTACCCAAACGCGGTTAACTCGGGAACCACGGTCGACTTGGGATATGTGACATACCAAGGCAAGCTGGACGAGGCATACCCAAACACGGTGGTATACTTTGGGATACCGTATGCCGAGCCCCCTGTAGGCGACCTGCGCTTCCGTCCAACTGTCCCTCTAAATACAACACGTGTGACTGAAGAGGCCAACGGGGAGGTAGTCAACGCGACCGACCACCCTAACTTTTGTATTCAAGGATCACTTCGTACGTGCGATTGCTGTCCTTGGATTTTCTTTGACTCCGTGGCCTAGCTGGGAAAGAAGGTGGAGCAGGATCAGAGGACTGCTTAAATGTTAACATCTACACACCCTTCGGCGCCACAGAAGGCGACAACTGTATGTTTTGGATGTCCTGTCCTAGGTTTATCTGTGTTTCTAATTTCTCATTATTGTAGTGCCTGTGATGTTCTTTATCCATGGCGGAGGTAATGTCGTGTTCTGAAGAACAGCAGTACCTATTTACTCATTTTGTTGTGACAGCTTTTGTTTTTGGAAACCCGCCCACCTGGCCATTTGATCATTGGATCGAACAAAGCCCAAATGTCATTATCGTGTCGGTTTATTACCGTCTTGCTTCTTTCGGCTTCCTGCCACCCCCTCCTGAGTTCGCCGACCAATTTGGCTATAATGCGGGGCTCAAGGACCAGAGACAGGCGCTCAGATGGGTTCAGTCATACATCAGCAAATTCGGTGGCAACCCGAACGAGGTCACCATCGCCGGGCACAGCGCCGGTGCCATCTCTGTGGAACTACACATGACTGTCAAGGAGAGCCCACCGCTTTTTTCTCGTGCTATTGCACAGAGCGTCGTCAGATCACCCCTTCCCACCCCTGAGCAACAGCAGGTATGTTGAGCGCACAGCCGGACTACTTGGATTAGTTCCCCATCTAACGCCCATTAACAGCCCCTCTTCGATTTCTACGCAAGAGAAGCAGGGTGCGATCTGCCTGATGCGCTAATGAAAATGTCATGTATCCGTATGGCAAATGTCAGTATGCTTGCAGCAGCGCAGGATGCTGCATTCCAGGAATTGTCCTTGTGAGTTCTGCCCGCTCCATGCGAGGGATCTCCGCAGCTGACGTGGTGGCAGGGAATACCGTTCATTTGGTCCTGTTGTGGACGACGTGCTGATTACTGGACACCCTACGTCAAAGTTCCAGTGCGGTGACTTCGCTCATGTTCCGCTTTTAGTTGGGTATATTTGCACCCTAGTCGTTTCGGTGCCGCGCTCTCGCTGATGTCAACGTGGATAGTGCAACATCCGACGAAAGTCTTATTCCCGAGATGTTCCCTAACATCTCTGTGGCACTTAAGGTATATTTCCCATTGTTGACAGACACAGACATCCAGCAGTTCTTGTGGCTATACCCACTGGACGACTTTGATTCGCCGAGTCAACAGTATCAGGTGATCACAGGCGAACTTTCTGCGAGATGTAATGTAAGTTTCAGCCTCTCACTACGGTGTAGACCCTTGAATCATGCTGACAATACCCACGTTGGATTCGTACGCCTCAGCCCCAGGCCATGGGTGTCCCATCCTCGCGATATTCGGATGACTTGACTTGGACTTATCGGTACAACACGCCTAAACCACGCATCGAGTCCAACATCATCCCAGTCGAACATGCTGATGAGATCTGGATGATGTTTAATGGCACTAAAACTGGGTACGACACGCAGACCATCCTAAAAAGCCACATAGGTTGATAGAGACGATATTTTAGTCCCAACGGCACTTTCACATTCCAACCACAGACGCTAGCCGAACGCGCATTCGCTTCCGAAATCATTGCTTACTGGCTTTCCTTCGTGCGCAGCAGCAAGCCGAATACTTACAAGCTGGACAAGTCTCCGGTGTGGGGAGCGTACAACGAGTCCAAACCAGTCCGGGTGGTTCTGATGCAGGACCCGCAAAATTCGACGAATGTGACTGGTAGCTATATGGAGGAACAGCCTGTTCCAGAGACTGTGAGGTGTGCATTTGCAATTAGCAAGGCGGAGGTTTGTCAAAATTAGGCAGGGTTGTAATGGCTTGTCAGATTGTCAAACGTTTCGCGTTTCAGTCACGAAGTTAGCTACTTTGTGCATTGTGACGTAGGGTTCTTCTTTTCCTCTAACGGGTCATCTAGTGTATGTATGTATATCTTGTACGCGTACCACATTATGGTGATTTCTTTCAGAATCTAGATCCTAGTATTGTTGTGTTCGAGTACTGTCGCCCCTCGATCCGTGCCAAAATTTCCGGCACTACCACCTTGTTGTTCCAGCGTGTATGAAGTCCAGAATGGGCTAGCACATTGCGAGTGCGAACCTGCCACAATGAACTGCCTCCAGTGTTATCATACAACACAGGAATATATAGGCTGAGCAATAGCTCTAAGTCGGGACGTCAATCAAACACGAGTGAATAAGTGGAAAATGTTTATCGTAGCAATCAACCCCTGTACAGTGTATAAAACAGATTTCCATTCTAATCACGCTGTCGACATCATCATACCTACCCCCTAAGTACATCCAGCACCTCCACCTCCACCCCATACCCAAGCCCAAGCGCCCTCATTCCATCGCCCACAAACGCTCCCCCTAACCCGCTCACACGCCCACCGCGCGAACTTCAACACCTCCTCATCGCGTAACGAAGGCGGAACATGTGGTGAGAGCGTTATTATCAGCTGGGGCGATTTGGATGCGTCCATCCCCTTTGCCGCGTTGAATTTGAAGGAATCCATCCCTCTCGCAGCGCCGAAAAACGAGAACAAAGAATTAGAAAGAGAAGGAGAAAGTGCAGATCGAGCCCGCAGCCCCCTGTCCAAAGGAGAACGACGATTGTGTTTGTGTTTGTGTTTGTGTTTGTTCGGGCGAACATACCTGCCACACATGCAGAGCAGGAAGACTCGTGACGTGTTCGTGTCTCTCGATCTTGCGAACGACGCGCCAGAAGGCTTCCATTTCTGCTTCTAGTCCGTTTGTGCTTTTCGTGCCAGCACCTATACTCATACCGCTCACTTTTACGCCTATATCACTCACACCACCGTTGCCTATGCCACTCACGCCGCCTAGGACGATAGACGCTGTAGATGCGACGTGTGTGGTGATAATGACTTGGAGGGTTGCTAGCGAGAGATCGAAGGGGGTGTGGCGTGCGCTGTAGGGAGGGTTAGTGTGCGTCGAGGTTATATAGTTGAAGGTAGGGATCGGTGAAATAAGGAGAGAGGGTACGGGAGGTGGATGTGTTTGTTCGTTACTGGGAGTGTTGGTGTTAGTTGTTTGAATGGAGGGTGGTGGAAAGATGGAAAGGATGATGGGAATGGGGGTGCGCGTCAGAAAGCGGATGAAATCAGTGTTCAGACAAACTCAGAACGAAGATCATTCGCGCACCCAATTCCGAGAAGAACGAATAAAAAAAATGAACATTGAGCAGAATAGGAACGAATGAAATGGGATGGCAGACGAAAGAAAATAACGGCACCGGAAAATACACACCTCTAACTAACACGTCATGTTGCTCGAACACAACAGAAGTTGCGAAGAGCGAGCAGAGGGTGAGTATAACCAGGCCAAGCGGATATCGAAGTTTAGAGTACGATGTCATTGGCGTAGGAAGTGTTGGTAGACGGGCACGCATATATCCGGCATAGGGCAGATCGTACTGCAATTCCAAACGCGTCAAATACTACCCAATACCCTAGGCTCGTACACGCCAAAGACCCGATCGCCTATCCGCGGACCCAGACCAAAGTGCCCAAGCAGAAGTGCAGCACGCATGCAAAACGCCATCTTTGCAAGAGAAGGCAAGGGAGAGGGTGCTGGGGATGCAGAGTTGAAGCGAGGGGTGGCCATGGTGCCTGTCGTGATATCGATGTTGCTATGCTAGAGCTTGCACTATCACTGCCTTGGAGTGATACGGTCGGTCTGTAGGTGTAGTTCAAATGAAAGATTCTGCGTAAGTAAATATACTGTGACGCCAAGCTGGTCACGAGCCTACCCACTTCAATGGCGTTTATTGGGATGTCATTTACTTACGACTCCTCTGGTGCACACCACCATACTCAGAGTCATGTTGAACCGCACGGATCCAAATTCTGCCCGTTTGCGTGCCAGTACTGCCACGTACGTCATGACGATACTGTAGAGATACGACACTAGGTTCGTCATGTGCAGCCTGTGACTACGTCACACTCAGTGTCACAGGTTCGAATGTCCATGCGACCTGTGACCATACCCAAATAGATTCGCCCGCGGGTGAACAGTGACCATCGGACATGCTGCTTTGTGATTGCAGCAACTTGCTTCAGCTTGTCATGGATTCGCCTCACATAGCTCTGAATGGTAATGAGTGGACTTGGAGACTCCGTGGTCTTAAAGCCTGCCAGGTGAGTCTATGATCCATTTTCAAGTGCCTGTCATTCTGACATGCTGCTTCGTGATTGCAGCAACTTGCTTCAGCTTGTCATGGATTCACCTTGCATAGCGCTGAATGGTAACGAGTGGACTTGGAGACTCCAGTGTAAGGCTGGGGAGAAGTTCAATCTCTCGTTTGCGAGTCTCACAAGTCGGGAGGCATTGCAATATTTACGCGATGTTCAGAAGAACGATCTAGCTGGATGGGCGAGGATTGCTACTGCTCAGTACAAGACTGACAGCGTCGACCAGGCAACAGACTCCGAGTCAGAGGATGAGGCCACTAATGCTATCGGAGTTGAATCCCAGTGACGTGCCAATGGATGCACTTCTTGACCATATGGCTTCCAGGGGTGAACACGTCCGTTCTGACTGCCGTATCAATGCAGATGGTGGACTTTCGTGTGCAAACCACTCCGAAGTCTATGATGTGGGTGACATTGCTGCTGAAGATGTGGAAGGTGGCTTGAACAGTGTTCTGAAGGTTGAGTATGGGCGTGGAAAGTGTAGACACATCGCAAATTCAATGTATGATGATTTCTGGTCCTATTAGTGCACAACCTATGTTTTTTCTTATGTTTTTTTTTCCATATGTCACAAATTAGCTTTGTCCCGCCAAAATCCATGTGACGGTCACACCAAATAGATTCGATTCGTCAAGGGCTGTGACCTGTGACGAACCTAGTGTCGTATCTCTACAGTATAACAAATTGCATTCCGGCATCAGCAAAAGTGCCAAAATCTAACAAGGTCCGGCAAGGTCCGGAGAGTCTCCCACGGCTACATGATGCCTTCCGAGGATTGAATGTATTAAGGCCTCACTAGACTCTTTCAACCTCACGGCAGCCTTGCGAGGCGTTTCAAGATCGGCTCAGCAGTTGTCGGCAGCTCTGATCACGGAGCCTGGCCCAATGTTGACACGTGCAGAGTTGGATACCTTGGGGCATCAATGAATTTTATGAATGATCATAGTGCAGTACTAATTTTCCTACAATACAAGAATGTGTATGCGAAGGAGTGATTATGTGTGCGTCTCGTTTGTGTGTGTGTGGCGTCTGTGTGTGTGTGAGTTTTGCATGTGAAGAATAGTTGAACAGATCCGCTGAGTGCCATACATTGCGAGACCCTTCACAGTGACATGGCGCAGCTATTATCTTCCGCCAATAACATAGAAGACAATGTGAAGGTGTTTCGAGCGACCTTGCAGCGATGTCCTTCTGACCATTCTCGTCAATCCGCATGTCTGAATAATCTTGCCAACAGCCTTCAAGACAGATTCAAGCAGCGGGGCGTCCTGTCTGACCTTGATGAGGCCATTGAGCTCCATCGAGCCGCACTGCTCCTCCGTCCCCCCGGTCATTCTGATCGATCCATGTCTCTCAACAATCTTGCCATCAGCCTTCAAGACAGATTCGAGCAGCGGGGTGTCCTGTCTGACCTTGATGAGGCCATTGAGCTCCATCGAGCCGCACTGCTCCTCTGTCCCCCCGGTCATTCTCTTAGAACCTCGTCTCTCAACAATCTTGCCATCAGCCTTCAAGACAGATTCGAGCAGCGGGGTGTCCTGTCTGACCTTGATGAGGCCATTGAGCTCCATCGAGCTGCACTGCTCCTCCGTCCCCCCGGTCATTCTGATCGATCCATGTCTCTCAACAATCTTGCGAACAGCCTTCGAGGCAGATTCAAGCAGCGGGGTGTCCTGTCTGACCTTGATGAGGCCATTGAGCTCCATCGAGCCGCACTGCTCCTCCGTCCCCCCGGTCATTCTGATCGATCCATGTCTCTCAACAATCTTGCCATCAGCCTTCGAGGCAGATTCGAGCAGCGGGGTGTCCTGTCTGACCTTGATGAGGCCATTGAGCTCCATCGAGCCGCACTGCTCCTCCGTCCCCCCGGTCATTCTGATCGATCCATGTCTCTCAACAATCTTGCCATCAGCCTTCAAGACAGATTCGAGCAGCGGGGTGTCCTGTCTGACCTTGATGAGGCCATTGAGCTCCATCGAGCCGCACTGCTCCTCTGTCCCCCCGGTCATTCTCTTAGAACCTCGTCTCTCAACAATCTTGCCATCAGCCTTCAAGACAGATTCGAGCAGCGGGGTGTCCTGTCTGACCTTGATGAAGCTTTCAGGCTGTATTTACAACTTTCCCGCCTATCACATGCAGCCTCTCGTGGGGATCTTAGCGCTGCCAAGTCATGGGTAGCCTCAGCGGAGAAGCTGAAGCATGGCTCCACATTGGTTGCCTATCAGACCGCATTGAACTTTCTGGATCAGCATGTTGCTCTTTTGTCTTCTTCTCCACGTCATTTCGATGTTGTCAGGGAGGCCACTTCTTCCCTTGCCACTGATGCTTTCTCGTGTGGTGTCCGTTATGGTGCCTTGACGACTGCTGTACAACTAGTGGAGCAGGGCCGTGCAGTATTCTGGACTCAGTTGGCGCGCTTCCGCACGCCACTCGATGAACTTTCCCTTTCAGGTGACACCGGCGCAGCCTTGGCGGAAGAGTTCAAGCGACTTAGCTCTCAGCTTCGTAATGCATTCGATCAGTCTACTAAAGACCAGTCCCAACCAATCGGGCAACTGACCAAGCAATGGGACGATGTCGTATCACGCATCCGCGCGCTCCCTAACTTTTCTTGGTTTCTCCTGCCTCCACTGTTTTCTGACCTCCAGAAGGCAGCTGAAGATGGTCCAGTCATCATTGTCAACGCTAGTCGGTACAGCTGTGATGCCTTGATTATTTTGCGTGCCCAAGATCCTGTCCATGTTCCACTCAATATTGCACGAACCGAAATATCCGAATTGTCCTCCGAGTTTCAGTCCCTTGCAGAGCAATTTGGTTATTCTGATCATCAACACAAGCTTGTCAGCATCCTCCGCAAGCTTTGGGATGACATTGTCAACCCCGTGGTCCAAGGTCTCAGGGAGTCAGCAGTTCCCCCTGGCTCGCGCATCTGGTGGTGTCCCACCGCCGAGTTCACGCCGCTTCCTTTACATGCAGCAGGACCCTACGAGAAGAAGAAACACAATTTGTCTCACATTTACATATCTTCTTACACTCCGACTTTGACGACTCTCATTCGTGCGAGACGGCAGGTTTCTCAAGCTGCATCCCTGCAACAATTCGTTGCCATTGGTCAAGCACACCCGGACAGAGGGAAGGAACTCCGCTGTGTCGCTTCCGAGCTGGCCGTCGTCGCTCAGCACGTTGCACCCGTTGCGCCCTTCACATCACTTGCGGACAGCAACGCAACAGTAGAGGGAGCATTGGATGCATTGAGCCGGAATCAATGGCTTCACCTTGCCTGCCATGGAATGCCGAATCAGCAACAAACATTTGAGTCTTCCTTTGCGTTGCGCGATGGGCTTTTAACGATCAAGGACATCGTCCGGTCTGACTGGCAGAATCCGCAGTTCGCGTTCTTATCAGCCTGCCACACTACCGTGGGCGATAAGAAGAGTCCGGACGAGTCGATCCATCTCGCTGCGGCTATGCAATTCTCCGGATTTCGCAGTGTGATTGGTTCGATGTGGTCTGTTGACGACGAGGTTGCACGGCAGATGGCGTCTGCTTTTTACCTTCACCTGATTGATGGTTCAGGGAGATTGGACTGCACACGGGCTGCGGTAGCGTTGCACAAGGCTGTGAAGACATTGCGGCGCAACAAGGTTCCACTGGAACAGCAGATCGTGTTTGTTCATATAGGTGTCTAGCTTGAGACCCATTCGCTGTAAGTAATCCATACTTATCTGCTTACTACTACATGCTCACATTACTTCTAGAGATCATTGGGCTGCACTTTTTGACGCTCCAGATGACGGGTTCTGGCTGTTCATGCCTCCCCGAACATATGTCATTGTCATTCTCGACCGCATGCCACGCCAAACGCTGCCGAAGTCGAAGCCAATGGTCCCGGCACATTACTTTCCTGCTTGTCATCTAACTTTTCTGCTTTCCTGTTTACGCTCGCATGGTCTTGTTACTTTTATTCGTCGGCTGTCCCACCACTTAGTTAGTAGATACTCCGTACGGCTATGCGGATACTTTCGTCGTCCTCCATGAACGCTGGTCCTCACTGTACGTGAAGTAACAGTTGCAGATTACCGCGCTATAGGGTCACTGTTGTGATATATGTCTATCGTGTCAAGTATGAAATCGCGTCACATAATGTCGCCATGCCTATGTTGTACAGACGATGCGAAAGCATGAAGCCGAAGCCGAAACAAATCATACATGATTACCTGCCTAAACAAACTGATCAAGCAGCACGGACTCATGATGCAGTTGCTCTGTCTCTTGCTAGGATCTCTTCTACACGTCTCACCTTGTGGTCGTTGCCATCACCTGCGAGAATGTCACGATCTACGCGTGTACCAATGCGGATGTCGGTGGCAACTCGAGGGGCACCTTTGGCGTGTACTGCAGCATGGCAATCATGTATGGCTTTAGACACTTCGCTCCGAGGCCCCTCTGATGAGCGTTGTCACTGTCAGCAAAAAGCAAAGGTCGACCACCTGTTGCTACCGACCAAGATTAGTAGCATATCCGCTGAGACATGTATCCTTATCAGAAGTTCAACATATAAATAAATGACTCGGATCTTACTGCATCTTAAAGCAAGATTGGTGAGACTAGACGAAACAGCTTGCACATACCCACCCTCACCTTAAATGTCAGGCCTGATTTTTCCAGGACTCTGTGGCACTCTGCGATATACTCTGCGACCTAGAACGTGTTATTTTGGAAGACATCCCGTATTTCTCGTGAACGTACAGAAGATTCTCCTGTTCCGATCGGGATGAGGCAGAAATCTAGACTAATGGTGAGCTCTTGAGTGATGATAATTTTACTAGAACTCAAACCTGCGACGGCATAAAGATCGTTTGGCATGTTGGTCGTCATTATCGAAGTGAAATACCCCCTTTTTTGAGCTTTTATAGGCACTCCGACGGAGAGTGCCGGAAGGGGGCCGAGGGAACGGAATAAATAACGTTTATGGGTTGCGCAGTGCGTTGAGACATAAGTCGGGATGCCTTCAGCAGCGCTGCAATCAAGGATCAAAGCTTTCGAGTCTTTCGCTGACCAGAAGTCAACAAAGTCGACCTCAAAGGTAGTCTTACAGGCGAAATATCCTCCATCGACCAACCTCCTTGAATCACCTATCTCACCTACCTCGGACTCCTTCTATCCAATTGCACCATTTACACCTCAAAAGTCTTTGAGCAGGTCACCGTCACCGTCGCCTCCCAATCTAGGTCGTAGAACTTCATTAATCGACCTGAAAGACTGGATTGTAGACGATGGTCCAAACACCGCACCGTCACACCACAACGGTAGACATCTCAAAGGCTTCCCGTGTCTCAGTAAAACACCCCTACCGATAGCTAACAAACCTGCTGTTGTCCGTTCAGCACCGATATCTTCAGCGCCACTCATTAACTTCGAGTTACCTCCTAAGTCACGGCTACCCCTCCCACCACGTAAACCTTCATACACGTTAACAGACGCCTCAATTTCCAATAGTTCTGTCCCTGACAGTAGTGCTACTCTTCGACCCCCAGGGCGCTCAGACTCCCTTACCGTAGAGCACACTTACCCCCCACCTCGGCCACATGCTTTTGGTTCGGCTCGCGTAGGCCACGCGCCTGCTTCTTCCATTTCATTCAGTATCGCTTTCTGATGGAAACGACCTGAAACAAACGAGTCCAATACTGTCCCGAAGGGGACATGCAGCGAGGTGAGTGATACATAGGGTATGAATTAGCATTGGATAGCATCAAAGTGAGTATAAGATGCGACGTAGAGTGAAGTGGATGACGTCCAGCCATGAATCACAAGGCCTCTGACATGTCCGGAACTGAGCTCAGTATGGGTGTATTTTCTTTTTTCTATGTTTTCTTAGGATGTTTATCTGCATCATGATCATCGATGGCTTGTTGAATGGGAATGGAAGACGCATCCTGCGGTGTTCGATAAGCATCACGCGCACAAAAAATCTTACACAACCCACTTTCCCTTGATAAAGAAGGAACGATTATCTTTCTTCTATCAAGGTCTGACTACGGGAGACCATCACTTTCCTGTAATCAAGTTGTACAACCTGTACTGGACCACTTATTCCTTATGTGACGTGTAGGTTGTTCTCGAACCTCCGTTCCTCGAGCCTAGGGATGAGTCTCCGAAACCGTGGTCGCGGTGGTTTCCCTGACCGGCTCCGATAATCTGAAACGATTTGTGGCGCTGATTTCATCCATTGAACTTAATGCAAGTTATTTACGAAGGCTGCTGGGAGTGCGGGTAATGAGTACTCAGTGGTGCCGTTTTGCAAAGTCACATGTCCGAATGCCGCAGCTGCCAGATCTGTGATCTGTCCCTTCTTTCGGTTAGGATGTCTAAGGTGCGCAATTCCATAATCTTCCATTCTCATTCAACAGCATGCAGAATGCATTTTTTTATATCGTCATGACAGGCGTGGCAGTACTGGCACGCAAACGGGCTGCTGCTCGCTGCAGCAGATCTGTGCGGTTCTATTGGGGTATGGTCAGAGGCGAGGTACGTCAAACCTTCCATGGTTTACGTGGAGAAGCAGTTGGCCATGTAAGATTTCGTGTCATGGATCATATCTGAAACAACTGCTGAAGTGGCACCAGTGCAGCTGTTGGTCCTATGTACGCAACTTGTGGAGAAGCCTACGACTTACATCGTTTCGTCTTCACTCACCCAAGGTCAATTTGCAGTTTTTCCCGAACGAGTATCTCTTGAGCTCAACGTCGGACATTCAGTCAGGGTCCTCGACGGCTTTGATTTATCCTCGCACCAGAAGCGCACTGCATACTGGATTTGACTGTGAGTCCCTGATTGAGCGTAATTGGATCCCGGAACTTCTCACAAAATCGGTCCTCGAGGGTCACGATATTCAATCAATGTTCTACGTAAGTGCTATAATTAGAGTGCGTCATATTGCCTGTACTTCGTCAGTCAACTTTTACTCCCGGGTTTTGAAAAACCAACCTCACAAACGCTAACAACACTCTGAGTCTGACGTCCTCTACTCAAGAATGCTCAGCGCAATTTTCGCGTTGCTGAACCTAGGTGCCTCATTCAACAATCTTAATGATGCACTTAAACAGACCCCAATTGGCCCCATGGTCGACTCGGGATATGTGGCATACCCCAGCAGCCAGTTGTACCAAAATGCGGTCGACTTGGGATATGTGACATACTTTGGGGACAACCAGCCTGAGATGTATCCCAATACGGTGGCACACCTTGGGATACCATATGCAGAGCGCCCTGTAGGCGACTTGCGTTTCCGTGCAACTGTCCCCCTAAACACGACGCGTGTGACTGAAGAGGCCGGAGGGTCGCCGGTCGATGCGACCTCCTACCCTGACTTTTGTATCCAGGGACAGTTTGGTATGTGCGATTGCTGTCCTTACATCATCTTGCTCTCTGACTCTGTAACCCAGCTGGACAACCAGGAGGAGCAGGATCAGAGGACTGCTTAAACGTTAATGTCTACTCACCCTACGGTGCCAAAGAAGGCGACAACTGTATGTTTTAGGTGTCCTAGCTTGTTCCGCGTATTCTAATTTCTCACTATTGTGATGGGTCTATCTAGTGCCTGTGCTGTTCTATATCCATGGCGGAGGTAACATCATGTTATCAAGAACGACAGGAGCTATTTACTCATCTCGTTGTGACAGCTTGGATTTTTGGAAACCCACGTGGCTTTCCATTCGAGCACTGGGTCAATCAAAGCCCGAATGTCATTATCGTGTCTGTTTATTACCGCCTTGGTTCTCTTGGCTTCCTGGCTGCTCCCGAGTTCACCGACCCCGCATACGGCGACTTTAATGCCGGGCTCAGGGACCAGATCCAGGCACTCAAATGGGTGAAGTCATACATCAGTAAATTCGGGGGCGACCCGACCAATGTCACCATCAGCGGGCACAGCGCCGGCGGGGCCTCCGTGGAGCTCCACATGATCGTCGACGAGAGCAAAGGGCTTTTTTCTCGTGTTATTGCACAGAGCGTCGGTAGGTCGGCCCTTCCCACCCCTAAGCAACAGCAGGTATGTGAAATACCACTGGCATTAGCTCTCCATCTAACGCCCATTAACAGCCCCTCTTCGAATCCTATGCATCGCTTGCAGGATGTGAAAATGGTTCTGTAGCAGATCAAATGAAATGCCTCCGCGGTGCAAACATTAGCGCACTTGCATTTGCACAGGATAATGCACTCCATAGAGACTTGTGAGTTCTGTCCGCTCTATACGAGGCTTTCCGCAGCTGACGTGGTGGCATGGAATACAGTGGATACGTACCCATCGTGGACGGCTTACTGATTACTGGACACCCTACGACAAAGTTCCAGTGTGGTGAGTTCACTCATGTCCCGCTTATAGTTGGGTATGTTGGCGAGTCATTTTGGTACCGCGCTGTCACTGATACAAAAATCGATAGCTCAGCATCCAACGAGACTCTTTCCTTATCGCCGAAGCCTCGATATCTCTACGGGACTTAAGGCATTTTTCCCGTCATTGACAGACACAGACATTCAGCAGTTCTTGGGGTTATATCCAATAGATGACTTCGATTCTAAGATTCAGCAGTTCCAAGTGGCCACAGGCGAACCTGATGTGATATGCGCTGTAAGTCTAAGCCTCACGCTACTGTGTAGTCCCTTGAGTTATGCTAACAATACCCGTATCAGCCCCAGGCCATGGGCAACCCATCCTCACTATTCAAATACTTGGACTTATCGGTACAACACCCCTGACCCGACGTTGAATACCAAATACGTCACACATGCTGCTGAGAACTGGATGATGTTTAATGGCACTACCACTGGGTAAGACAAAGTCCATCCTAAATAGCCACACAGGCTGATAGAAATGCCATTTTAGTCCCAATGGCACCAGCACATTTGACCCACAGACGGACGCCCAAAAAGCATTTGCTTCTGAACTCATTGCTTACTGGCTTTCCTTCGTGCGCACCGGCGATCCGAATACTTATAAGCTGGACAAGTCTCCCGTGTGGGAGAAGTACTCTGAGTCCAACCTAGTCCGGATGGTTCTGACACAGCAAAACTCGGCCACTGAGAGTGGTAACGAAATGGAGATCCTGCCTCTTGCGGAGTTTGTCAGATGTGCATTTGCAATTAGCAAGGCGGAGGCTTGTCAACATTAGGCAGGATCGTAGTGACCTGTGCATGGTGCCCGAGCAGCCCAGGGAGAAGGAAGCAGTTGCGGTCATGGATATATGGAGATTTTGAGAGTGAAGCAGATTCGACGCCCAACTTGAAGCTGCAGTAGAACGCGATATCTGGGGTTGGTCGGTGAGCGCTGTCAGCGTAGGCCGTCGTTTTTAGTAGAAGTAACGACACAGTGAATGATCATGACTACAGATACGCATGGTCAGTCTCATTGGAAAAGTTTGGTGCAGATACATACATTATTTGAGGGATGAGGCTGCTGAGACGCTATCTCAATTACCGGTACCGTGAATGATTTGTATTCGTCTTTTAAAGACACAGTAATTTCAATAGGCTATAGAATGTCCGTCAGTAAAGGTGGCTATTATTCAAGAAAATTAGATGACATACAATATTCGAATGAGCGAGGTGACAAGGTACTGCACCTGAAAACCATACTAGTCATCACCAAAATTACACAACCCAGAGATGGGTATATATGGCAATGTCGGAGCCACTATACCTGACTTAAGTATCTGGCAAACGTCCTCAATGTCAGACAATGTTAGGAAACTCAATTCTGCCATTCCGACTGTCATATGACAATACCCTGGCATTAGGCTGGTGTCCCGACATATCAGACATTGCTCGGTATATCAAGCATTTCAGTTTTGCTCAGATTGATCAGACATCACAACCTCGTTCTGATACAGCATTGCATTGCATTGAATTGATAATAGTACAATACATCGTCCCGAACCTATGTATGCGAATGCGGGAAATCAAGAGCAAATACCAGAACCGGGAGATGTGTGATCCATCGCACAAGTATATCGAGAAAGACGGTCAATCCGCTACCTAAAAAATTAAGCGATTAGTCAATTGCATGTAATATACATAAGTCACGAGCAAATACCTGCTAGCCAGCTTGCATATAATCTGCATCGCGAGATGTAGCAATAATAGACAATGCGTATGTCGTGTTTCCCAGGATAGAGAAGACAAATAATCCGGGAGCGGTCCAGTGTGGTCAAGGAAGCGACAATTATGGCTGCTGCAAATCAACCTTAACCATCATCCACTCGTTCTCGTACTGGCACTTCTTCCGAACCTACAAGTTCTGCTTCGTCAGCTGCGACGGCTCTATGTGAAACCTACGCCAAAATTCTGAGGTTCGAACCCCGGACCTCTGGAGAGGTTCGGTTCTGAGTCTTGGCCGAACCTGGGACCGGACCATGCGTCCGGTTCGGAAAGGTTCAGGTTTGAACGGAACCAGACTGTGGTAGCACTAAATGTGATGGTCGTTGGCCTGGCCCACGGCGTGAAGTCGAGCCGCGCACATCACTAAGAGCAAGTAACTGATATAGTAGTAGCATCTGACAGATGATTTAGGTGCATAATACGCGCATATATGCGCATATACTTACCATATCTTGAGTTGCAAAGATTTCCGAGGGTTGGTGGCAGTTGCAGAGTACAGGTTTCAAGCTTCCAGCCTTCCACTGATAACGCTCATGAGCTCGAGTAACAGGATGGTGACAAGGAAGAAGAAGAAGAGGAGGAGGAGGAAATAGAGCATTCACGACGCCCCATGCATGATGATAGGACTCATGGGAGAGAGACTCAGAGAGATGTGACGAGTTGACGCGACGCATTATGTAATATTGTGCACATGAAATTGATTGTCCTTGTTTGTTCGTTACGGTAGGAAAATTGAAAGTAAGGTCAAAGTGTGTATAAGTAAATATCAAGATTAGACAAGTATAAGAAGTAAATCTTCGGTTCCAGCGGGTCACCTCAGCGAAAGTACGGTCACAGACCTACGAAATTTCAGATTGGTGACGAAGTTGTCGGACGAGGTCCGAGGAACTGAAGTTGTTATTTGACACATGCAGTTTTCGTTCATTTTCGTATTGCATCACTCTATATAATACATTGATGTATCTGACAGCTACACTACTGGATGAACTATGTCTGACAGACAGTGTGTTTGTCCTGACAATATTTCAAATGTCAGATATGACATATGTGTGTCTTTGGTGGCATCAGAAAATTGACTATATCATGTGATGTCTGGATTTGGTAATTTTGGTGATGTAAGAGTGACAAAGGCTGTAGAATGACATCTTTTGATTCAGCGAGTCGCATATCTGGATAGAAGATTGAGCTTGAAAGATGATGAGGTTGAAGAATTGTTGTGTTTGACATGATGTCTCCAGTCCTCAGCACTTCAGCCCTCACTGCTGTTGATGGGACTTGAACAATTTGATTTGGACAAATCTGGATCACATGAACTTGTAAACCCCTTTTTCAGTTCATAACACAAGTCACAATCGCATGCACCTGGTCTGTGCACTCATGCTCTTCCTGTGGGGCATGTTGAAAGATGTATGATAAATGTGAGGTATAGCACTGGCACTGACTCTGGTGTCGGAAAGTCTACCCTTCGGTCACTTTCCCTTGGATTCAAGTCTCGGCAACACATATCCCAACTCGACAATGTTCTCCCCAACCTGTTTGCACTCTGGCCTGTACATACACTGTTTTTTTCCCTCTCTCTCACTGGCTCAAGCGCTCACACCATGCACAACATCAAATTCCATCCAAGACTTCAAAATCCCCTCAGTTTGGACTTTGTCAAAATTCTCCTAAGGAGTCACGTGATCTGAAAGAGTTGCTTTCAAATCATCAA
Source organism: Suillus paluster (assembly GCF_016628075.1). Lineage (NCBI taxonomy): Eukaryota > Fungi > Basidiomycota > Agaricomycetes > Boletales > Suillaceae > Suillus > Suillus paluster. The sequence goes on along the minus strand of NW_024537826.1, from coordinate 4,783 downwards.
GTCCAATCATTGATTGATCATCACACTGCAATCACTCGACAAAAGGTATCATGTCGGCCATACTGCCTGTTGATGGTATAAGTAAGTCTTGCACTTAATGTGAATAGCGTTTACTGATGTTTAATGCAGTCGTGCAGTTTTGCAGAACATCTCAGGTTGTTTGCAGAGCCACATGGACCAGACCACGAAGTAGTACCAGTCATTGATCTCTGGGATGCAATCTCAAGCAGTCCTTTCTACCAAGTCAACAAGCCATGTGATTTGTACAAGGAGTTGCAGTCTGCCCTTGCTTTGGGGGAACAATTATTTTCCATGCCGCTTGCCCCAGTGAGTAAAGAGATCAGCTTTGATGATGAGACAGAATCAAACTTTGGGATCAAACTTTTAGGTGAGACACTGTTTCATTTCCTGCAGGAGACTTATTTACATTATTAGATAATTGTCCATTGACCGCCTCGCGTGATACAAATCTAAACTGTCCAGTTTCGCCTGACAATCCAAATTATCCTTGGCCATCAAAAGCTGTATGTTTCAACATCTTCGTGCATTTATTTTCACTGCTAACCTATCATTTAAGCACTATATTACCACCTTACTATTTAGTTCTCCAAGGCTGCTGTTCTCCAAGGCGCAGAAAAAGGCGGTTCTATCTTGGGCAAAGGAGCTTGGCGCCCATAATATTCCCTTGCTATATGCATTGAATTGACTCCAGGAATCTGTTCGAACACTTGTCAGCAATCCAATGGAAAAAATAACTGCATGTTCAGGCAATATATTTTATCTCAATGATGTTGGAAAAGCAATTGCCAAGGTATGCAGAATCTCAAACATGATCTGATCTCTCAACACTGACTTCAAATGTCCTCATTTAGGACTATGCAAACCCTCTCACGCATTTTGCGATGCAGGATTACCCTGAAGACAGGGGCAAGGGAATGTTGCAGGTGTTCAATGGAGAGAAAATGCTGTTTGAACTCCCTTCGCCCCCTGCAGTTAAAGTCGATGGAGAGATCTACTTTGTGAATGAGCTCCTGCAGGATGCATTGGGAGATTACTTTATACCTAAGTGCTTCTTTCTTGCATCATACATGTCGACAAATGATAGTGTGGTGTGGGGAATACCCCCATTGTAGGCATAAAACCCTGTCCTTTCCGCATCGTCTCACATCACATATTCCGCATATTCCGCGTTTCCCGCACATCATCCGATGGGTTCCGCATTCCCGCGCATCCTTCGGAACGCACCCACACTATCCGATGTGTTCCGCATTCCCGCGCATCATTGGATAACCTTCGCATGTCCTGTCCCCATCCTTCCAGGTCCATTGGTACACTGTATCTCTCTTCCCATTGCTTCTCACGTTATCCGGATCACATTGACACATGCCCTTATGGCACGGACCCCTATTGCGGAGTATTGTGCCCTTGTGCACTGCCTGCCTTCACTTCCGCTTCCTGAGAAATTACTACCTGTACCTCAGTGTTCCTTGAAAATAATGTTCCCTATAAGTAGTGGTACTCAGGGCTTGGGTGTTTTTCATCGAATCTCATCTCTTACCTTCCGACTTTTCTCCGACTTTTCCTTCACCTTACTAGAGGACTGCTTCAACTTATGCTTACTATCAATCTAAACTTGTGACATACTTCCTTCAACTTGATCCACAAGTTCCAACGAGTCTGTACGTTCCGTGCTTTATCCGTTTGAGTTCTGCTTTGTTCTGTTTCATTCCGCTTCATTCCTACTGAGTTCTGCTTGTTCCGCATTTTTGCAGATCCTCATCCTACCTGCAGTAGGGTTGATTAGGGTCATTTAGACAGAGACTAGTACTCCCCAGTAGCAATCCCCTTTAGGGTCGAACGTGCTTGTTCTCAAGTGAGGCAGCAGGAAGCAAAGACCCAACTTTGTAGTAGATTGATTTCTTGCTGCTGCACTTGTTGTACCCACAGCAGACAAGCAGTTACATGCGCTTGGCCGTGCTGTACAATGAACACAGGTGAATCTGTTCTTTGCATACTTTCAATTTTGCTGATAGACTTAGGATGGGTTTATTGTTAGTGACAAGCAGGAGATGATTCTGACATCTAACTTTCAAAGGTCATTCAGGGAAATATTGGCCAATGATGATGAACTTGCTTGTGGGCTGATGGAGTCATCAAACAAGTATGCAAAACTCGTGCAGAATTCATTGTGTGCGAAATCTCAAGGATGTATGGTGTATTTGGTCCCTCTTATAATCTTTATGGACAATGTATCCGGAAATATATCCAAGCAGTGGAATAAGCACCATGTGATATACATGTTGAACATGAATCTACCTCGTGAAATGCTTGAGAAAGAGTTTTGGATTTGATTTGTCACATCATCTCCTCACGCAGCCCCAATGGAAATGATGAGTGCCATGCAAGAATCAATTAGGTACGTGATACTTATAATGTGCTATAGCAAAACATGACACTGGTGATCATAGCAAAGCTGTGGAATCTGGGGTCTTCACTTGGGACTGCAAGCACAAAGAAGAAGTTATGCTGGAGCTATATGGTCTGTTTCTCGGCGGCGACAATCCCATGCAGGCTGAGGAATGCAGCCATGCAGGGTTGCATTGCAACTACTTCTGCAGGACATGTGAAGTTGGTGGAACAAAGGAGTACAAAGAGTCAGATGAGGGCTACAAGAGCATCTTCGTGGTATGTAGCATACTCTTGCACTACTCGTCATCATGTTGACTGACTGTCCAAGTAGCCAGGAAAGCTTTGCACTCCTGCAGGAACAGCAGAAGAGATTTGCACACAATTTTCTTCTGCACTCTTATTGGGCATGTCAGAGAAGATTAAGAAATCTGTTGCTTCATCAGGTGTGAATGACACAACAACTGGTTACATTCTTGAGACAGTTGTTGAGCTGGGGAAGAAACTTTGCAAATGGGGTGCTGGCGTTCAGGCAAAATCAGAGACCAAAGTCAAGGCTATTCTAGAGAAGCAACTTGAAGACCTACTGCAAGGGAGCACTCTCGAGGATGCAATAAATCTGTTGCTGGGTGTGGAAGGTAACATTTATGTCCGCGTTTTCAGCTTTACATTGACCTTTCATCAGGATTCAACGTTCATCAGGACACGCCAACCGAAATTCTCCATACAGTTTTACTGGGAGCCATCAAATACTTTTGGGGTCAATTCATGTATCTTCTTGAGAAGGCAAAGCTTTTGGACATTTTTCAAATGTGTCTCAACTCTATCGAGAAGGCCGGACTCAATGCTCCATGTCTTAATGCTGAGTATATTTGCCATTATAAGAGTGGGCTCATAGGGAAACACTTTAAAAGTTTGGTGCAGGTCATGCCATTTCTCATTCAAGACTTACTGCTGAGAACAGTACTTGATGGCTGGACGTGTATTGGTGAGCTCGTTGTGTATGTTTGGCACACAGAGATAGATGATATAGAGATATACTTGGTATGATCGCACTCTGACACTGCTGCACCAATGCTGATTGAATCATAGACAAAGCTTTCCTGGACAATTGAGGATTTCCTCAACGTCACAGCAAAATGCGCACCAAGCATTCTCATCTCAAATCCGAAATTTCACTTTTTGGTCCATCTTCCTGCATATATCCGATGCTTTGGACCAGCCATTCTCTTTTCCACTGAACAATACAAGTCGTTCAATCACATGTTCCGGCTGGCATGTATACATAGCAATCGACAAGGTCCAAACCAGGATACATGCCAGAGTATTTGCAAGGCAAAGATATCATCCAAAACATATTGTGACCAGTGGTTACTGGTTTGATAGTGTTAGGAAAAAGTGGGTTCAGGCAAGGTGATGCAGTTGTGAACTACCTTGATGAGCATCCAGAACAAGCGCAGCTTTTGGGAATTCATCTATGAGAACCTCCTGTGACAGGTAATGTGTTCAGTGAATACCCAGCCATCGTGGATTGTAATGTTTATTACTAAAGGAACCAGTCAACTCAAGAAAGTTGCTACTGAAGATGGATGGCCTGTGGCACTGTGCTGTGGACAGCAACATGCTGCACCAAGGCCCTCAAGCTCTCACAACCTGCCTGTAATGCTCAATACCGCCAAGGCATCTCATTGATTCTTGGCAATGGTGAGAAAGTGTCCTTAGAAGGTGATATCATTTTTTTACGACTCATCAACATCCCACTCAGCCATTGGGCACATTTGCAAGATCCTGATCTCAGACTCTCACAAAGTCGTGGAGCATGTCGCTGTTCAAAAATTTGCTTTTGGACCTCCCTGCTTCACCTCCCCACTCTCGAGCTCACACAGCATAAGGTTGTTATTAGCCCACAAGTAAGTTGAACATGATCCTTCAATCAAGCTTATTGACATGCTGACGTGGTGAATCTAGGAAATTGTTTGTATAGTAAATGTCCAGCACGACTGTGTCAATCACAGTGCACAAACACCAGTCAGTGTTGCATTCGTCAAGAGCAAACAGAGACTGCACATACGAAGTCCATCATTCAGCACAAATCCTCACCGTTTTACTTGCTCAATGCTTATTTGATTCACAACTATGCTCAAATACGATCTGTCATTCCTCTGTCACTTTGCAAGACATCATTGAGGGTCGATAATGCAGCAGAGGTTCGTTTGGCAGCACCTCGTCAAATCCAGGAGAAGAAAGCAGCCAAGAAATCAGGTGAAACACCAGATACTGAGCCTTTGAGTACATTGTGTGACATAGCTGGGGTTTCTGCAGTGTTCGACCACCCAGCAGCAAAACGAACAAAGAAAACACAGAAAGCAAAGAGAAG
>NW_024537825.1:0-28906 GCF_016628075.1 Suillus paluster | reverse complement strand
ACAATCCGCTTCGATGGACTTTTAGTGTACTGGTCGTGCCAATTCAAATCTTCAGCCATTTCTGCGATTCCACCCAGGCCATCGTCGAACAATATGCACTGAATTCCCGTGGGCTCCATGCAGAGTTTACACAACTCTGCATAATCCAACTCGAGTCTTTTTATTGACACCTTCCCAGGTAGGATCGCTACCGAGGAGCTTGGATAACTGAGCTGTTGCACGCAAGCAAGCAAGAGTGTGGACAGCATCGTCCAAAGCATCGCCGTGGGCCTCAGATATGAGTACTTCGTATCGGATGGCGTCGCGGTGCTCTGATTTCAAGAATGGGTGGGCATGGTTGTCGATGATGGGGTACCCGAAGGCGGTCTTTGCTAGTTCTCTGTACATCGGACCCATAGATGATGATGTGCAATGTATGACGATATGGAGAGTTCGGAAGCAATTCTTATCTAGGGGTTCCAGCCTGTTGCAGCTGACCCTGGAATATAAATAAACAGACTACGTCGCACGATATCTTATCAGATCCAAACGCAAAGTTGCTTCCGCTTTTCTGACGACCAGTGACTAGTGACCTTTACATGCCTGTGACAGTCGAGGATTTAGACCGGGCCATTCGAGCTGCATTCCCTGTGTCCCATCTCGACATTGAGGATCAATCAAGTGGATGTGGATCCAGCTATGCAATTCTTCCTGGTTAGTGAGGTATGTATTCGTTTGCACTGTAGCTACTCATAGTCAAGGTGAAACGGAAATATTACATAGGTCTTTGAGGGCAAGAGTACTCTTGCGAGGCATAGATTAAGTAAGTCTCGGCGTGACTTTCATTATGATACGGGGATGCTCATCGTCTGACAGTCAACCAGGCACTGAAGCAAGAAATATCACAGCTGCACGCGTTTTCTCAGGTGAGCTCTGGGCCTTCTTCGTGGTCGAAACGGTACTTTGATTGATCGACTTTTTCCAGAAATCTTTTACCCCGGCGCAATACGCTGCGCATCTGGCGAAAAGTGGTTGAACGATGAAGTTGCAACAAGCAATAGCGGCGTTTCGGAAATTAGAATGACGACTGGCATGTTTTAGTTCATATGGAGGATGTGGCCAGTAATACTGAATCACCGCTATGCCAAGCGTAGCCTTCAGATCCAGTGTAATGTGAATGTGGTCTTCTTAAGGTGGACAATAGAGACGGTTACTCCCGGGAGTCCATGCCTAGACCTTGCGTCGCCGCGGACCAAGTCCAGTGCTTGCCCTGCAGCTATCTCAGTACTCCACAGACCATGGTTTACCCTACCCGCATCTCATGTGAACACTGGCATGTGGAGGTGGTGGACTTTACCAAAGCATTACTATGCTTCACGCTTGATAATGACCAATGGCCTCATCTTGGGCAGTACCCTCAAATCCACTGTCAGTTTTGCACGTTCCCGTTTCATTGAACATCCACAGGGACGTTTCAAGCAAAAAAATAGCCTTCGCGCGACGTTCTGCCACCAGTAGCAGAGGTATAAGATGCTTGCGATGTGCAACAGAAGTTCTAACACACAGAACTCCCATATTTTTCCTTCAGCATTGTATCGTTTGACCTACTATCCTCACTATGTCAGAACACATTTTCTCAGAACACACTTTTTCAGAACACACTTTCTCAGATGTATTCATCGACGTCGATGCTCTTCTGGAAGAGCTTCGGAATCTACCCCCACCCGCCGAATCAAACGAGTGCTTGACGCAAACTGAGCCTACCAGAACCTTCATTACCGACGAAATAAATGACATCTGCGGTGGTTTCTTTGCCGAGTTCTTGACGCCAAACATCAAAACCTATCTTGCCACCTGCGACAGGCTGGTTCCTGTGCTTGACCTGGCGATGCTTACCGCGGGGGATCGCAAGCTGGTATGGTCATTCTCATGCCATTTTACGCTCTGGCTTACGAAAAAAAAATCACAGGTTTTAGATACATTGGAGGTATGGTTTTATTATGGCTTCCTAATAAGAATTAGACGTTGAATCCGTGCTGTAGCTGGCCCACGCAATCTTTGACAACTTCGTGAGCATCTCGCTGACAATCCAGCAGCTCAGCGACCCACTTTCCGAACTCCCAACACATTCGTTCGTCCGAAGGTACTTGCTTGGATTTATTGACCGAGCTCTTGCGTCTCCGCAATGTTTAAATGACATCCACTGTACGTATCCAGTCCATGATTGGTGATGCGTGCACTGTCTCATGATGTCGCCATTGCAGCTGAACTTGAAATACTGAAGTCAAAGATTCAAGAGCGCGAGGATGAGGCGCGAACATCCTTCTTTCTCTCCGACACGAAGTGGATTTATGATATATGGGAATCATGCCCCGAGTTCAAAGCACTGGACTCGTGGCTGACTGAAGATATTCCAGCCACAGCTCTGGAAATAGTTGCCCAGGGATGCATGGCTACTGGTCCCACTCCCAATGACGTTTCCCAGTCGCCAATCATGACCGCAAAACTCACACGGAACTCGTCTTTGGTTATAGAAAACCTACGAGCGTCGACGACGCATCCTCTAGGAGCATCGCAATCTTTATCTGCGCTACCAACGTCAGCTTCACGCCCCATAAAGCGTCTCCCAACACGAGGTGCTTCGCTTTCCCGCACGCAATCACTTTCCGCGATGCTTCCACCTCAAGCCCAAGCTCGCGTTATGACTGCGCTTGGCACGGTGGCTGAAGTGGAGGAGGAATAGGACTGAGAATTCGGAGGATAAGGCTCACTTGTATTGTATTTATGTCTCAGTATACCACACCCATATATCGGTAGTGCTTGTATCCCAAATATTCACACTCTCCCCAAACGGACGCCATTCTTGACAGGCCTGAGTTTGCACATGTTTGGCGTTGTTGAAAACGAAAGGCTTTGATAAACAAAGTTGACTGGTCGCTGATTAGCAACATCACGGCACACACAACTTACGACATTCACGTAGTATCGTACATCTAGCAGCACCACATGAACGACAAAGTTTCAAGTGTGACATCGCCCAGCTCTCGTGAGTTAGCCACTCTGCACTGTAAAACGAATACACTGTTCACAACACATATGCTATTGTCTCCAGCGAGGCTACGGAATACTGACCTCCATGAAGCTGAAGCCCCGTTCTTAGGTGGCGCCCAAATACCAGAAGAGTTAGGTGAGTAGTGCGGCTGATCAGCAGCACGATGTGACAGTTCTCTGGCAGATACCTATGATGGGGCGCATAGATCTCAGTTCTATGAATTGGGCCAGGTTGGTTGCGCGCCGATGCCCCGATCTTGCCCCACATAATTGATACAACTCCCTTCTTAGAAATTATTGGAGGAGAGCATGGATCCAAATCAGCCTCTGATAGCTCCACCGACGTCAATGTATGAGCTCCGGGGAGAATATACTGGTGCCCCATCTTTTGTGGCGCAGATCGACAGCTTGATGCGGCAAGGTTACACAAAGATTATCCGTACTAAAGGTAGTATATAAATGAAGATAGGTACTCGCATAACCTGATGCGAACGTTTAAACCAGGTGATGGCAATTGCTTCTACCGAGGTAAGGTTAATCCACGCCTTCCGCCTTCCGCATACTCATGTGTTCATAATATCAGCTTTGGCATACGCGTATCTCAGTAGCCTCATTGATTCTCCCAACCTCGTCCCTGCTGCGAGATTTGTAATAGAATCAGGCTCCAGAATGATGGAACATAATTCCATGGACGCGGATATTATTTCGACCTTCTGCGAACCCCTCATGGATCTAGTAGATGCCGTTGGAAGCCCCGATCCTAATCAAGTGCTGACACACGACCGTCTATTATCTGCTTTGATGGAAGAAGAAAGTAAGGTTCTCGCGTATGACCTGCCTGCCTGCATCTGACCCGTCGTAGTGTCTAACTATATTATAACGTACTTGCGATATCTGACATCAGCCCAAATTCAGTCCGCGAGCGATGATTATACTGGCTTTCTCTTCCATGATTCAGGGGACCCGTTGCTACCCAGCGAATTCTGTCGGCATTACGTCGATCCCCTCGGGAAAGAAGCAGGTCAATATACTGAGTTGCAGTTGCATTGACCTATCCAAGCTGATGTTGTTCAATAGACCATGTTCAGGTGGCGGCCTTGTGTCGGGCTCTCAAACTGCACATCAGGATCGCATATCTTGATGGCCATTCCCCAGATGGTCAAGCTCACTTCCAAGACATCACACCGCCAGATGACCCAAAAAATAAACCGTTGATTCTCATCTATCGGTATGTCGACGACTGACTTTTAATCATCGCAAGCTGATATTTGGTAGCCCTGGTCATTATGATGTCTTGATAAAGACGAACTGACGTGGTGCAATACCAGCCTGCTGTTATATTCCTTGCGTATCGGTGTAGCACGGTTACCCATCTCCAATCCTTTTATGACATACCTGTATATATCCTATCCACACGCAAGTGATTTGACCAATATTCCTGAATTCTGCTTGAGTTGGTCGGGTGACACCCATAGTCAAAATGTCGTACGGGTACATATGGTTCGTGTGTACATCTCAGATTTCATTGCACGTAGCCCATGGGACATGTAGAATGGGTCCAACGTTATTAATGGAACGAAGTCTGAGATGGCGGACAAGGGCTGGTGTTATGTGATTAGTCCACTTCCGGGCAGTGTTGCTACATTGAAGATCAATGAATCTTGATGGAATACAACAATAACTTCACGTTCGAGCATGTAAGTGTTTGTGAGTGGGAGCGTCCGTGCAAGTGTTAATAAGTAGACTGGAAGACTCATTTATACCGGTGAAAGTTCGAGCATCAAGAAAATGGTGCGGTCCTGTAGGGCAGTCGAACGTGGTATTAGTTGAGAATGTGAAATCCATCCGAGTCTACCTTGTTCGTGTCCATGCGAGAATCCAATGTGCGACTCTTGGCCTTGGACGGTTGCGACAGAGGGGATGACCGATGACTGAGGCCAGCTTGCTGCGCTGGTACCATAAGCTGCTGGTTGACACCAGCGGAAGGGTAGGACACGGAGGCAGGACGGATATGCCGGCGATCTTCAAGTTCAAGTTCATATGTAAGCACACGACTCGGATGAAGAGCAGTGCTTATCTTGGTGCTGGAGGTATTATTTGGAATTGTCAGAACCGTGTCGGCAACAGTAGCCAATAAATCAGTACGCACGGTCGCATTCGGCCGTTGAACTCTTGACTGCAGCTTGAAGCGGTCGGAGTCGCTAATGACCATGTTCCGGGTTGTGTCCGCCATCGTCTTCGTGATCGCGGTTGTGCTCGCTGTCGTCATGATCATCGTGGACATCTTCATGATCATGGAGGTTCGCTCTTGTTGCATCATCTCGGATAGCGATGAGATCAGGAACATCACTGAGTGACTGTAGAACTTCGCCAGCATCCGCGCTGCATGCATGATTGAGATAGCCTTCTATCCAATACACCCGAGGTCATCTTCGATCAGCAGGCAAGCAACAAAAGGAACAATGCATAGATGCAGGTAACGCGAGAAGTCCATGTTGCCCGGAAACACAGCCTGAACTGGAAGATCTTGGTCGTTGATGATCTCTTCCGCGATGATAGATGAGCCCCTGGGTCCGAAACCGGATGCGGTCAACCAATGGCAACAGATTCGCAAATGGAGTTACTATCCAGGACGGGCCCGCTGAGTCAGGTGATCAGGGATAACTGAGCGACGATGGTATGAAAACTGCTTGGAAGCTCACCTGAGTGCCTGTCTTTGTGTGACCGACCGCGTTGTGACTGACATTGGTGGGAGCGTTGTTTGCCATGACTGCAGGTGCGTCTGAATGTCCATCAAACTTGGATATCACATTAGCATCGCTGGGTTGTATGACGAGAACGACCATAACTTACTTCGTCAGCAAGACCATCTTGCTCCCTATCTTTGCGTTCCGTATCATCATCTCCATCTTCGTCTTCCGTACCAGGGTCTTCATCTTCGCTGCTATCATTGACATCCTCGCCACCTGCCAGACATTTCAATGGTCGAACAATTCCTCGAATAAGCAATAGAGCTCCTGAGAAACGTGCAGGTCATGTATCGCATCGGCCATACATTCTGAAATTTTTGGAGAAAATAATGTTTGATTTGGAGCTGCGTTGAGGCATGTCAGGTCTGAGCCTTCTGAATAGGAGAGCATATCTCACCAGCTCGAGTACTTGAGTAAGAACAAATTGGTCTTGATCTCGAATTGTTTTCGTAATATCTAGATATTTGATGGACGAGAGGCGGGCTATAGCCTAGAAGCACAAAGTCGAGTCGCATATAAGTACGTCTCAATTGTTGAACTCACTCGGAATTTGTTGTAGAGACGCTCATCGTCGCCAAATACGTAGCTGGTGGCGATCTTCCTGCCTAGTCGTGTGGCTTTGGGATTTTGCGAGAGTTCCGGTCAGGATCACGTTTCGCTTTGGCTCGAGCCCCTTAAAATGGAAGCTCACTGACCTCAAAGACCATAAACCATACATCACAACATACTCTCAAGATCGTGACATAGGAGACTCATTTGCGAAGGGAGGGAATTGAGTTTGTGAGGCATGATGGTCATAACGAACGCGTCTGGGGGTTTGTTGACGTGTTATTTGTAAATTTATATGTGTCACGTGGATGGCAGAATTAGCTGAAAAGTCAAGGAAGAGTCGACTGTTTTACCTTGCCATGACGTAGCTGCCACGGTCAACAAAGTCGAGCTGCGCAAGGGATCGTCCTTGAGCTTGAAGCTAGTAAAGCTTAAGCTTGAAAGAGCCCTGAATTTCAAAAGTCCAATTGCACCGACACCAAACTCATGCCGCTTTCGAGATTTCCCACAGTCTTCCATCGTCAGCCTAATCAAGTTGTAGACTGTAGTCATCTTATCTTTAATCTCTTCTTAGAAAGTCGAGGGGAACATAATAGTCCGTGCAGCGCAAGATGTTCCAAGCACCATACCCACCTTATGATCCAACTGATACATCTGGGTGAGTTGACGCTTCGGCATGAGAAAACAGCTGACGCCTACTAACCGTCACATACAGATTCTCGTGAGTTTCCATTCATTCGCGCTTCGAGAGGTCGCTGGTTGACTAGTGCACCATCAAGATATGAAACAGTAGTGAAGAGGTGGCCCATCATCTTGACAAACATCATCGATCATGTGCATCGTCTTCTCCATGACATGACTTTAGAAGCCCAACAAGCCCACAATTCGGATGCTTCTAAGGTAGAAGAGCTATCTAAGAAGGTAACCGAGGGGCAGGAAATTATCTCGGAAATAAGCCGTTTGAAGTATCGCATGGCAAGGGACCACGAACTCGAGTGGGTAGAAGATGACTACTTTCCTAAACATATTTTAGATCCCTGGTAGGCTGATAACATAACACAGAGAAATTCCTCAGGATGGGGACATTCTAGTCGCTGAATATAATGCCGACCTCGAGAGTCTGAAACAGACGTCCCAGAACACTTGGTTCAAGGCACCGTGGTTGTATGCAGAGTAGGCCAGGTCTCCCCCACACACTTCGAATGACTGAATTTTACGTGCAGGTGCTATTTGTATGTTGCTTTGAACAGCAGTTACTACAAGCTTAAACACACATAGATACCGTCTGATCCGCACGTATTTTAACCAGAAGACATACTGGCGCGGATTTGACCCGTTTTCTACTCCAAAAGAGGAGATGTTCAAAAGTAGCGGAACAGCTATCTACCGTATGTTCGACCGTGCCTTGATTTTTTCCGGAAAGACTGACAGGATATGCTTTTACTAGAGATCGCAACCACGATGCACGAATTGGAAAGTGAGAAGGCCAAACTTCAAGGAGAACCTGATAAGCTTGAAGTGTTATTCAAGGAGATGATTCAGATGTGCCTTTGGTTAGTGGGAATTTTCGTCTTCGAGATGTTTTAATAGATGCCCGACGTAGGGGTAATGCAACAGCAAGTCTTCCGTGAGGCTCATTTTCGCAGATCGTTGACGTCGATATATGCAGGATCTTTCTCTCTTGACGCACCTCTCGCAGTCGGACATAGAACATTTGCAGACGGTCGGTAAAGAGGCTCAGGAGGCGAGGACAGAATTCATTCTCAAGGACGATCAAGCTGCTGTTTGGAGTTACATCAAGACTCTGGCCAATCAAGGAAAGCGTTTAGACTTTGTACTAGACAACGGTACTTTTTGGCACCCTTTGCTGCTACTGTGTCTGATCATCCGTTATGAACAGCTGGTTTTGAGGTTCGTCATCGATCGTTTCTGCAAGCAACGATGGGCACGACTGCTAACCTCTGACGGAGTACAGCTATTTACTGATTTCGTGTTTGCGGACTTTTTGGTCACTTACACTCCATACTTCTCTCAAGTTGTGTTTCAGTACGTCATCGGAAGGTTCTCACTTCAAGGCGATCGTAACCTCTAACTATATTCACCAGCCCCAAACTATTTCCGTGGTTCGTTTCTGATGTCACCCCTACTGACTTTGCGAAGACTATTTCGTCTCTCCTTTCTACCACATTCTTTCCACAACACTCCACGACCAGTCCAGATTCTGTTGCCCACTTACAGCAAATGGTCACTCGATGGCAAAATTACATAGACAGGGGCATCTTCACGCTTGCCACAGACATCAGTAATGGGCAGAAGATGACGGAATTTTGGAATGGCCCGTGGCCTTACTGGAACATGAACGAACTAGCACCGGAGTTGGGGCAGTGGTTGAGTGGTTCCGGGTTGGTCATTTTCAAGGTGAGTAGCTCCTGTGAGCTTCCAAGGGCTTAGCATTCGAGACATGCATTTCTTAGGGGGACCTCAAGTAAGTAGATATCATTCCCATGCTGATATCTAGAATCTGATGTCTGATGTTGTGGCGAAGCTATCGCAAGTGAGTGTTTTTAGGTCTTGTTAACGTCCCTGACATTGTTGCGACCCGACGTCAGACTTGCAGGTGATGTCAAGTGGCCTGTATCCACTCCATTTTCAACTGCGATCGGTTGGTAATCCATTACAATGTTAATTGACATTGCATAAGAATGATGATCTGCAGGCCCCCTGGCAGGATCGTTTCCACTTCTCAGCCTTCGTACGAATAAGGCTGACGTAGCCGTGGGCATAGATGAGAAAGTAGCAGAGGATCTTGACAACAGAGATGAAAAGTGGAGAGTAAGCGGGAAGTGAGTTAAACACACTCTGGGTCATCAACTTTACAGGTGCTGAGCCGCGTTCCACAGGTATGCTTTGGTGAGCTTTGTGCCAGGAAGAATGAATCAGTAGACTGGCACAATTTTGTCGTTAGAATCGTCGTCTGAGTCATATATATACGGTACTGTTAAACTCGCAGTTGTACTTGACGGCTTGCTTTCCAAACCACAATCATGAGGCATCTCCGGTCCGGTCCGGCAACATCTTGAGCCGAAGTTATTATTGTTCAGACGTTCACCACCAGTACTGTACAACTTGTATGGTACTTAGTCTGGGGAACATTATACGTCCACGGTTGTTCTGACCATCTTCCGAAGACTGTATTTTTCAACCCACTGGTTGAAATTGGCTGTTGCATTTGCCAGAAGTATGTTTGCACTCCTTTTGCTGAAACGACGGTGCCTTCACACTGGCAGAGGATCACTCCAATATGTCCTCGGCCCCTCTTAGCGGTGGATATCATCTTCTCCAGCGCTATGGAACACAACCGATTCGGCAACAACTACCTCAACCGAACGTAAGGCCGCAACTGAAACGCAGGATATCAAGGCGCTAGATGGTCTTCTCAAAGCCGTCAGTTAGTATCAGGGCGCAGTGTTTTGACGATATTAAGCTGATCTCGTGTTGGTGGCTCTGCAGGTGGGAAGGCCAATCCTGCTTATCACAAGTGCGGGTGTCATTTATACTGAAAGGAGGGAGCTAATCATAATCTAGTATTATTCCGATGAGGACGTCAGTGCTGTGGTCAGAGGCGCTCTTGAATGCCACCTCCACATCGAAATCGTCTGAGGACCGTCCCGTAGAACCACACGCGCCTGAACAACCACTTCCTCTCCGGTACATGCACGATACGTATACCGAAATCCTTCTTCCTTTTGCGTCCTCTCCGGAGTTGCTTGAGCAATATACTAACGCATGGGGTGGACTTCGGACTGGTATGCTTATGGAGCACCTTGACTCACTTGCTGGATCGATATCTTACAAGCATATGTTGGGACCGGGCGTGGAAACGCTTGGTCGCATACGAGAAAAGGGTTTTTACATTGTCACCGCTTCTGTTGATAGGTCAGCGGACGTCAAAGTGAAGTTGAACCATGCATTAATACCTGACCCAGGCTGGATGTTCTCGCTCCTCTCTTGCCTGTCAGGGATATTCGCCTGAGCGGCATGGTTATATATACCGGGACAAGTTCCATGGAAGTAGCTGTAAAGATGGAAACTCTCGGTGCAAGCGGCGTGGAAGATACTCTGCTACTTGGTCAGTAGCCGCCGCATTTTGAACATCTGACTTGAAAAGAAACGTTCTTGTAGGTCGATTCGCTATGGTATGCAGGGACGCCCGAACTCGCAAGGCTCGGCCTGTAAACCCACTTAAACTCGGTTCGCCTGAAGAGACTGCCTTGTATTCGATGGGCGAAAGTGCGTCGTAGTCTCACACATTTAATTGGATCCGCTGAAGAAATATAGATGCCAAGAAGCGCAGGCAAACCTTGGCCCTTCGCTCTCTTTCTAGGGTACCTCCTAGTTCTGCTGAAGCTGCTGAACTGCACTCAATGTACTTAAAATACGGACAAGAAAATGATCGTCACGTATCCGACTATGAACGCGTTTCGATGGGAGACACGCATCTGGAGAAGACCATGCTCATGTTCCCTCAAGAGCGCAAGTTAGTTTCCCTTTTAAAGCCTTGTCTTTGTTCCGCCTTAATGACATGTTCGAAGTGTTCACCAGAAAGTCTTCGGAGGTGATCATCTTAAACTCTGCAATCATACAACACTGATGGTCTTGTGAAGGCTATCTTATGCGACTTGCTTATGAGGTGAGCTAACTGCTAATTCTGCAGCCACTTCGTCAATATAGCGCTCCCAGCTTGGTTTTGCGAATGCATCACTCTTCACGCGTTCGCATGTAACATTCATGTCACTGGACAGTATCTCTTTCGCAAAACCTGTTCCCATAGGATCTATATTACGGCTGACCTCGCAAGTTCTTCACACTTCCCCTGGGAAGCGTCCTGGTGTAGTGGTATGTTGCAATGTTCCTGCCGTTCCTGCCTAACCGCCGTTTTTTTCAGCACGTTGGAGTCCAAGCTAACGTTGTGGATGTGCGGACCTGGCCACGAGCAGACCACCAATGATTTCCGCTTCACCTGGTATCCAGATGATGGTGCAGCGGTCCTTAGAACGGTCGTTCCGAAGACCTACCAAGGTACGGGCGAGTGCATTTCAGATGAATTCTCAAATGATAACCTGCGGAACAACAGAGGCAATGCTTTGGTTGGAAGGGAAACGAGCACTTGAGATGGGCGATCAAATCAGGGGGGAAAGAAACAAGAAATGAAGTGCCTGGCTCTACTAATTGACATTCATGACTGGTTTGACGTCAGGCTTGCAGGACAAATGATGTACAAGGATTAAATGATAGAGTTTATCTTGGTGCGCGGGAATGGTCAGGCCTAGTAGAATCTTGTAGCAGCTCGAGGGGAGGTTGTGACACAGCCGGAGTCTCCTTATTTGTAGCCCATAAGTATACAGAATTGAAAGAGGATAAGCGTTCGAAGCTGAACGTTGCACAACGGCCTATGGTCCCGAGATGGGTTGTGCAATAAGCAGCATGAAGTTCGTTAACAAGTCATGAGGCTGAGGAAGGCTTCGTAGTGGGGCCTGATGCAGACCAGTTCTAAACCGGCTAGCGGACATTTATATCTCCGCGGCCACGTACTCAACGTTCACTAGGTGATCTTTTTTAACATTCAACTCCAGGGTAAAATATTTGTGCTATCAGTCCAGTTCACTTGGGAAGCCTCTAGCAGCTGGTTGACTGATAGTAATAAATGCAATTTTCGGGAGTAAGTATATTGACTGGAGTTCGTATGCAGCCCTCCACGCTCAGGCTGGCCTACTAGTAGTGACAGCTGGTGACCTCCTTGTTATCTCCGCGCGCGGCTGCATGCTCAACAACACTGTCGTGTTGCTCTCATGATGTGTTTTTCTGAACATTAAGCGCTTTCAAGCTGACTGTCTGCGGTACTAACACACCACGATAACAGTTCAGCTGCCCCATCACAATCCTTTTTACTGACCTGCTTTATCGCATGCCACGGCCCCGGGTTGTCCCCTCGGTAGAAAGACTCGGCTACTGCTATCAGTCAACTTCTTCACCATGCCGCTCAGATTCGTTCGTACGAAAAAGCTACGGATTGATGTCGACCCTTTGCAAGCAGCCATTACGACAACGGCGTTCGCCAGGGATCTCATGGCAACTCTGCAGTTTCCTCCAGCCACTGCCGCTGTCTCAGTTTTGCTCCTAATCTTGCAAACTATCCAGGTGAGCAGACGGATGAAATATACATTTGTGCGCGTGTTGCGAGTTGTATTCACATTTATATAGAGCATTCAAGTCAACAGATCCGGCTGTGACCGCTTGGCACGTCGTGCCGCACAAATACTGATTGACATTGACGAGCAAATGCGTGGGCGATACCATGAAGCCCCGGAGATGCTTCTGAGGAATTTGGACAAGTTCGAAAGGTACTCCTGGCTGTTATTTGTAACACGATGGTCCTTGACGAAGCGTTCGTTCTCGACTCTCAACAGCACCCTAAGTTCTATCCACCGGTTCATGAGAAAATTAGCCGATTCGAAATGGAGTGATAGGTTCCTCCGTAAGTCGTCATTTGACGACGCTCTGGCCGAGTACATGCGCATGCTTGACGAGGCCGCGCAGTCTTTTCAGGTGTGCGTATTGTTGAATTTCAGATTCCAGTTACTGAAAAGCCCTTGTGACGAAGCTCGCCACCCTCATCAATATACACCTCGCCGTGAGCTCACTGATAGGGAACGCCACTTCAGACGCAACTACGGAAAGAGTCCTGGATGCTTCTCCGCCTGCCTATCATGAGACTCTCAATGAATCAGACTCGGAAACAGTCGAGATTAAAAGCCCGGAGGTTATCGATGCATCGGAGCCTCTAGTTGCTGTATCCGATGCTCCGGCGGGGGCAGGAGCCGAATCCTTGTCATTACCAGAGAATAGAATTACAGACCACTATCTACCCGAGGAACTTTCGTCCTTGACACTGGAGGATGATCATGGAGTAAGTCATCAGGTTGATCGTCTTTTTGTTTGCTCATTTATTGTGTACCCTAGTTTCGGCGATACCACCAGTCGGAGATTATACTACGGGGGTGCTCTAGATTGCAAGACGGATGGTGGGCTGGCGCGACGGAAGTCCAGGTCCAAGGGCAACGAGCCTTGATCAAGAAATACGACGATGACAAGGACAGTGCACACAAAGTAAAGTGGTCGTTTTTGGTCTATACAGTGGTCACTCAAAATAGGTTTCAGAAATGGTTGCGAGACGTCAAGGTCCTGCAGAATCTTTAGTATGTCAAACTTAGCCCTTGGATTCCACTGAATCTCATTCTCTAGTCATCCCAATTTACCTCAGATGCTTGGGTTCTCAGATGAACGAGCCCCAACTCCTTTCATCTTGCTGGCGAATGGTATCCATTCCTGTCGTGTTCTCGATATCATATCTAATCCAAGAGCAGTGCAAACGCAGACGCCTCAAGCCCTGGTTCGCGAAGTGTTACGCTCGTCTAGTCTAGGGACTTGCATGGAGCTCATGTTGCGTTTTGTAAGCCGTTCTTTTGGCTATGTGATCAGCGTTTGATACAGTGGTACAGTATCGCGACCTTGCTGTGATTGCTTTACAACCAATACTCCGCCGTTCTCTTGAGTTGATGATTATTTAGGACACAGCGATGTACGTCCAGAGACAACTCGACCTAGATGAGAACAAGGTCCAAGATTTCATCGAAGTGCGTCGTCTGATCTCCCTTGCAACTCATACCTACAGACTTAACTTCTACAGGCGTCCTCATTTCGAGTTGACTCTCTCAAAACTCTTGTAGTTGGTCTGCCTCCCCCTCGGGATGGCGAGTGGTATACTGCGCGAAACTATGGATTAGCGCATACATTGCTAGATGCGTGTTTACGAGTAAGAGTATCATCTTTTGCATGCTTTAGGCTTTATACTGAGATGCGCGTGCAAGATGTTGCCAAACAACGGGCGCGTCACTTACTCCTATGACAGAGGGGATGAATTCGGTATGAATTCAAGCCAACGATGAAGTTCTCGCTCACACAAATTACAGTGACAGAAGAGATACAAAAGAAAATCAACCATCTCGTCACTCTGGCACGAGCCCTACTTCCTAGCGGGAGACAGTCCCCCATACTCCCAACGCAGTTAGAAGCATTGATCGAAGATACCGAATCTGAGACACCTTCGCTGACTTTGCGACAAATACGGGACCTCACTTGGAATACTGAAGGCGCACATGGTCATACATGGTACGAAAGGAACGTGCCCGCTGATAAATTTTCTGTCGGAGATATCGGGTACATTCCCGTTGGAGGAGACTTTGGATCTTTCGTCCTTCTTAGCAACGTCATCAAAGATGGAAAAGCTGAACTCAGCGTATCTCATCGGTCTCACGGCGAGCACTGGTGCTGGAAGCATGTTCCAATGCGCAGACAACCCCTCCAGGCGTACGAACTGCCTGAAGTTGTCGCAGGGTGAGAATTTTAAGAACTGGAGGAAATAGTCGATAATAACGTCGTGACAAGATGGCCCGTTGCAGTGCCCCCGTACAGTCAGATCGATGTGGTGGTGGTGCACGAGGCCTATCTTTCTTGCGTCAAGGATGCATGGCAGTATCTATTGAAATACGGGAGGGGCCATGCAGTCGATAGTGGCATCAGGCCAGAACAATTGATACTTGGTGAGCCTTTGACCTGATCCTGCGTGAATCGTAGCTCACCAGGTACGACAGTAACGCATGTCGGAACCCATCAAGATTTTTATGTCAATGATTTCCGACCAAAGCCTTTTGTCCCATCGGCTCGCGCAGTAGATCCCCGGTTCGCTCCGAATCAGTTCCATCACCAACAGATGCATGGCTTTCACCAACCATCAGGCTTCGGTCAGAACCACGGTCTTCCGTTCAACCAACCCGCCCTTCCCACAATAGTTTATCTATTCACCTCGTTGGATCCAAATCACAAACCGCATTGGTCATCCTCCCCGGTATGTCTGCCAAAAAGCGTGTCGAGTGAACCTTTGGCGCGACATTTCACAACAAAAGTTGGCTGGTGGGTGAAGCCTCCTGGATTATGGAAGTTGGACTGACTTGACTGGTGCAGGAAAACCGGGTTTTTGAACTATGTACAACTTCATGCTGAGGACTTTGATAGTACCTGATCTTTGCTTGAAGTCCTCCCAGGGGAGGGAATCTTTCACATCTAGACTTGCTCTGAAGCACTTCACTAGGACCTGCAGAGTCGATACCTGCCATTCCCGGTGAGAAGTTGACCTTCGCACAACGCGCCATGGTTCTGTATCTAGATGTACACATACGTGCCTATCCTGTTGTGGTTCTTGTAAGCGGTATTTATTCCTCAAACAACTTGAGTCGACATAACCATGATGTTCACTCTTCAGTTGTGAATACTATTTTACAATAAATCTGCCTCATCGGCTGAACATGTACTCGTCATACCAGTATTGAGACACAAAATCCATCCGCGAAATGCATCTAGGCAGGCAGGCCTGCGGTGTTGCTATGCATCTTACTCATGGCGCAGTCTCGTAATATTCATAGACGCTGTTCTCCGCTCTTGTTGTTCTTCCTTACTCCTCTAGTCTCCCGTTCTTCGGGTTTCTCTCGTCTCGCATACCATTGCACTTAGGGTGACTGTCTCTGACTGTTCGGCGATGGCTACTATTGGTTCAGATAAACATGAAAAGCGCTGAACGCGCTTTTTTCATGGTAATCATTTATCATTGTCAAGCAAAAGTAAACCCATCCCTTTTCATGTAAACAGTAATTCATCAAAGAGGTTGAGCTAATGATGTTTTAGCGCGGTATGTCTGTCGAATGGTGATGAGCAGGGCAGTGAGACGATCAAGCTGTCCACTTACTGTGGAGTAAATCAGTGATAGCCTGCCAATGCATGATACATCCTGCGACATAGTGATTTATTCCTCCAAACCTTGATCATGAAATGATAGGAGTATAGTCTAAAAGTTTATGTGCTGGAACTCTGACAAAAAATGTGCTCGATGCTGCAACGCGATACCAAGCCATTCAAGCACAGGTCTCAAGAGACGACAACATGTAATCAACATAAGGTCATAGCAAGCTACCTTCTATTCAGCGATGCTTCTGCTGTCACACAACGATGGAACTCGTCCGTGTTCAAAAAAGATGTTCCTACCCTTCCAACCATCCAATGATGGTCTGCTGCAATGTCTCCCAGATGCGTCTAGTGCAGCAGAATCGAACCTCTCGAAGACTAAGCAACTGCGACGGACGGCAGGTGACAAACATATTCTGCAGTTCCATGAATTATAGCTGGAAGAGAAAAAGGAATAGACTCGGGTTCTGGGTACCTCATCAGTGAACTGGTGGGAACGTGAGAAGGACATATATTACAATATATAGTAGACAATCACCAACATCAGTGTAATTCTGCTACCGGCCGTTGCATTGTGATGCTTGACTTTATAAAGGAAAGCGGAGATTTGAATTCGCATGCACAGGTTTGCAACTTGCTAAAGGCTCATGGATCACCTAAACTCGAGATCGAGAGGTAGTTGGCGCAAAATCTGATGTTCAATCTGAACGAGTCATGCCTACCACTTGCGGAACTAGGTTCACAATTTTTAAGATCAGAGCAGAAGTCGGTACCTTGTAGAGACCGACGATTTGTCCACAGATCAAGCTCGAACCGAATGATATGCTGGTTTGGTTCATTGGTCCGAGCGCTTTGAATTTATAATGTAGTTCTGTCGGGTATCATTGACTACTCCATACAAAACCGCTGTAACTTCTCGTGGAAGCGATAATTTGTGCGTCGATTGAGCGAGAACCAAATCAAATGCTACATCGAACCTTTAGCCTATCTGCTCTGAATAGGCAGTTTTGGTTGGGTGGTGATTGATGGCTATTCCATACAAATTTGTTTTAGCTTTGCGTCGGCAGTACATTTTCATGACATAAACAGTAGGCTAGAGACTTGAGAGCAGTGGCTCATGGTTCACCTCAGCACTCAATTTACCATTTGATAGGTGTCCTATCCATTGTGCCATTGTCCGTAAAATGGTGTGTCTTTATACCCTACTTCAATGATTGTTGATGCGCCCATAGACAAGGAGAATATCCCGGCTAGCCTATATACCATTAGCAGGCTTATGATTTCGATGTGTTTTACGATTACTGTCATCTCGCAGTCCTACACTTAATTGCTGTCCCCTCACGTTGTCGGTAAAGTTGACTGTTTCTGGCCCCCTACATTAGTAATTATTTATCCGTCTATTTGGAAAGTCTCTGTTTGCATTTGTCGATCCCAATGATTATGCTATTGCTGGGCAATACTAGGCATTTATGTAAACCTCCTGAAACCGAAGAGAAGACCACAGAAAGCCTGCGGATAAAGATAGCATCCTGAATACCCCATGTGCCATGTGCGGTACTGTGATTTCGGAATGTTTTTACAATTGTGTCCATTTGTCACCTGTCCCAAGAAGTCGCAGCTGTGCATGAATACCGTGGAGTTATGACCTAGTAACTTGACTCAGAACTCGACAGCCAAGGGTCATCCCTCGCCACGGTACTTCGCCTACTATTCAACAGCTGTCATGTATATTTGGCTCATGCCATCAATGTAATCTATACATGTGTGTCGCTTCAACTTTAAAAGCCATCTTTTTGATACTGTAGAGATACGACACTAGGTTCGTCACAGGTCACAGCCATCGACGAATCGAACCTATTTGGTGTGACTGTCACACCAATTTTTTGGGGACCGAAGCTAATTTGTGACATATGGTAAAAACATACAGAAAAACATACAGAAAACATATAAAAACAACAATGCCGAGCTAGATTCTACCTGTTGTTTCTCAGCTTTACAATAATATATGAATCAGACAAGAAGCCAAGGTGCAGCAATCACAATTTGCGAAGCTATTTTTTGTGTGGTCACAGGTCACAGGGT
This sequence comes from Suillus paluster, assembly GCF_016628075.1. NCBI lineage: Eukaryota > Fungi > Basidiomycota > Agaricomycetes > Boletales > Suillaceae > Suillus > Suillus paluster. The sequence continues at coordinate 10,640 of NW_024537825.1, read as the reverse complement.
CATTCGAAGCTGTGACACCAAGTGTGACTGTGTCACGTGCTGCACGTGACGAAGCTAGTGTCGTATCTCTACAGTATGTCTAATGTTCGTCAACTGTATATCGGTTTGGATGTGTGTGAAGAAGCTATATCTTTGTGCGGCAGCTGGGCTTTGTTCAAACAGGCAGGTGGCAATCAATTTGTATCATGCCTCGAGTCTCAAGATGATACTCTCTGAATAGCTAACAGCTGGCGGTGATATACCACTTACGACTGCGTCCCAAGAAGTTGGAGCTGTTTGCAGACCATGTGTCATCGTAGCAATGTACCTTGACTTCAAATTTGGCAGTGGAGGGTCATGTATCAACCTCGGTACCCAGCTTAAAATTCGACTGCCCTCAGACATATTGTGCCATGCATCATGTTCTAGTTGTAGCTGTGCACAGAATTCAGCGATGTTCATGGTTGCGCTGCACTCCCCGGATCCAGTTTATCCAACACAAGCATGCAGATTCATGAACTGGAGCTTGAATCGCACTGTTAGCACGAATGATCAAGAATACTCATGGTTGCGCTGCACTCCCTGATTTAGCTTAACCAACACAAGCACACATATTCATACCATCTGACATGGCAAGCTTATGAATCCCTGGATTGGACTCGGAGAGCGCTCTGAAGGTAGTAGCTCAATATTATTCATTTATTTTACACCAAGCAGATTAGCATCAAGCTGGACATTAATATGGAAGTAATAGTAAACTATACGACAAGGGATCTCTAGGCCGAGTCAAAGGCTGCATCATTGTGTTGTGCCCTCTGCATTGCGAGGGCATTGATGGATATTCTGGCCTTCGCCACATTGCTGATGTCGTTACGGTGGCTCCGTCCAAAAACCTTCCTAAACAGCAGAGTTCAGGTGATGTTTATTGAGAGAAATACATGACACACCTACTCCACCACTCGAGAAGCTTGTTGACCCTGCACTGCGCATCTCAACCAGGGGGCCTTTCAAAGAAGTCAACAATAGTACACCAGAATTGAACATAGTCAAAATCGCCATCAACAGACCACCATGATGTAACCGAAGAAAGTGAGAATTGAACCTGCCAGAATGGTTATCATACATCATCACTGACCTCGCCAAATACTATGACCTACTAGGCATGCAATGTACGCGATTGAGTGAGGAGTGACCTTTTTCATATTGATGATCTGCGCTACATGTTTTTTGACCTTAGCTCCGTTGAAAGACTTCCTGGTGCGTCTGTTGTTCTGGATGATATCTGCTCCATCCCCATCACCTTCGATGTCCTTTGCTGAGGAAGGTGACATGAACACGGCTTTATATCCCTGCCTAAAAGTGAGATTACAACCAGGCTATACTAGTGAAACAGACCTGAATGAGTATTTTGCCTTTGAACAAACCCTCCTCCAGATCATCCGGATTGGCAGTATACCCATCATACAGGTAGGCTGGAAAGGAGAGATCCGTCACGATATAGCCCTCTGAGCGATCTTGAATGCCTGCCCGGACCCTGGTGAGCAGTGAGCATTTTTTTCTCGGCATTCCAAGAGCACTACTTACACTGGGTTGTTCCAATCTAGTTCGGCAGGGCAAAGCAGCCTGCCACATGCATCATTGGAGAATCCACAGGTATGTTTGTCGTCGGAGTCGACTGGTGAATCTGGCTTGAATTCCCGATTGACCCATTTGGAAACAAGAGCCTTGAGCTTTGAGGTATCGTCACCTCGAGCACTGTCAGCCCCCTGCTGAAGCTATAAGAAAAAGACTCAGCAACGAAGAACCAATCACTGACATATGTAAAACCAACCATTTTCAACATCTGCGTGTATTCATTGTGCTCCATCTCCGACCCATTCCTGTAAAGCCACGGTAAGGTGGTTGAGAGGGTGACATACCCTATTTGTAGCTGATCTTGGCTACATAATCAAGCTCATGGTTAACGCTCACAAACCAACTTCAAAGTCGAAAGACTCACTCAATGGTATGGTCTTCGTCACCACCTTCATATCTTCGATCGTTTTCAGCAACGAGGTCCTCAATGTTATCGAATAGAGCAACAATGTGCCTGATCGCCCTTCCCTGAGCCGCGTAATAGTTTGCTTGCCTAAAACATACAGTCAGAAAAGTGAATGATAGAGTAGTACGTGCAATCACAGTGGTCATACTTTTCTTTGACCACACGCCCTGACTCAAGAGCCTCTAGCTTCTCCTCCAACTGGGCAATTCTTCGTCTCTGGCGAGCCTGCACAGATGCTGCCTGTACTGCAGACTGTTGGCTGTGCATGTTGGTTGTAGATGTTTCGCAATGCTCGCTCTGCATGCCTTCGACATTGCCGTCGTCCTGTCGGTTCTCGGTGTCCAGTGGGATGTCCTTGGCATGCACCATAGAGACAAGGGGAAAGGAAAAAAATGAGCTGGTATAGAGAAGGGCGTTGCACAGCAAAGGGAAGGATGGAAAGCATGACTTGGGGACGAGGGATGATACTAATCACCTCGTACCTTATATACCCGTTGGCTGGCCACGCAAAAAGCATATTCCTATTCAGGACAACATTGAAAATATGGTGATGAAGTTGCTTGAGCAAATGCCTGTTTAGGAAAATACTAACATTAGATATAAGGAACAAAGTCAAAAACAGAATGCTTGATACTCTCCTAGTATATTAAGCTCATATAGCCCTGCGAGATTGGATGGCGTAATCCTGTCGGGTAGCCGCCTCAGTGTGATTGACTCAGACTCGGAGGGGGTTCACGCACTCATCTTCGTTGGTCGGGTCAATAATGGGCAGTCTGACGCCCAGTAAGGATAGTCATCCTGAATAGATCAACCGGGCCTTGAGCTCTTCCAGACACTGCAAATTTGTCAATTTCACATACATCAATATTCAACAGATAGTACATACGCAGAGTCCCCAGCAACAACCGCCTCCTTCTGCCTCAGTACCCGACGTCATTTCAGCATCTGGCAAGGGAGAATGTTGTTTGCTCGGACCGGCACCTAGACTGATATGATAGTGAGTGCAACTTGAAGGATGATTTAGCTTGTTTTTCAAGTTGACGCGTAGCATAAGACCGGGCAAAGACGCGGTGTCCCCAATTTATGACAGTTCTTAGTTTCTTGTTCGAAGGCTCAGAGGATGGTGACTCCGAGTTTCACAGTCTTGAGTTTTCTTTTCTCTCTGGACGCCTTGGAAGTAGAGCTAGAAGACGAGTTGACAGTATGCATTTTCAAAGGAATGGCGCTTTGTCTGGTCTGCACGTTGAAGGCTTTAGGATTCAATAAGTACAAACAACCATCGCAAAGCTCACTTCTATTCGTGATGATTATATATCATTCGAGTGCATATAATGCAGAAGCCTGATAATAATGCACAAAAAGCATGTGTTCGCGACACAGCAGATTCATATCTAACTTGTGCACAACAATATTAATTATCAGTTGGCATTGTCATGGTTGGCAAATGTTCAACGGTGTGTTGAATCTGCCACTGATAGATAATAACTTCCCAGTAGTGACTATCAAATTATTCGAATGACTTGGATGACTCGAAGGTATGCCGCAGTAATGAAAATTGAGCTCAACTTTACGAGCTTTGGAGGGAGCTTTAGAAAGAGACATAATTATGATCGCACTGGTCATCCCAATCGTACTTGTCACCATCATTGTCCCCCATAGCTCCCTCATTTAGTTCTCTGTTAAGTACCTCTTCACATTCTTCATGGCTGTCATCAGCCTCTTCAAGGTCTGCGTCGTCCTCGTTATCTTCAATTACATTGTCCATAGGATCGGCCAGCGCCACCGATACAGAACCCAGGCAATCCCTAGTGATTTTCCGTAGCATTGGGGAATGTCCGACACCAAGGTGAGTATACCGCATGAACATATCACAATCGACGAATCTGGCTCGAAATTTGAGTGTTAATGCATTACTAGGAGATCTGTACCACCTACATCCCAACATAATACTGCTCCCAGTCATCCAGCTGTCCTCCAGGGTGTGCCAGTGACTTTCCATAGTGCAGTGAGCTCACACCGCGTCCTGTGGCGAACGCAGGGATCAGATGTGCCCCCCGGATTACCTGCCCAGGATCAAGGAACCCAAAGGCATCCTGGTCGGACTCCTCCACAAACCCAATCTTTGGAAGGCGAGCATATTTAATGCCAGACCTATGGCCCTGTATGGCTGCCAGCCATCTTACCCAGAGTACCTCGAGATGCCGCTTCACTGGTTGAGCTCTACCGCTGAGCCATGCCTCCATATGGTAGATGCCCAATACCTGGGCATACCAGTAGGGGTGGCTAGGGGTTGTCTCTTCTGAAAGCACCATGACGTCCCCATGTGTTCTTGGATTGATCATGTCATACTCGTGCCTCAAGTCGTAGGTTGTATAGTGCACCTGCATAGTCTGGACGGAGTAGATCGTGTTATTGGGAATAATAACAGAGTTTCGTTCCTCGTCTGTGAACGTATGGTTGCAACAGCTAACATCTAGCTCCCGCAACCTGTAGATGATGTGGTCCCTTAGTTTTGGTACAAAATTCTAAGTGTCTCCATGAATAAATTATACCGTACCGTGCCACCAGAACAATGTTACTTCTACCTTAAGGGCAGGATCACCGTCATTTTCTCTGAGAAATGCAAAAACATCGACTGGGTTGTTCAGAGTAGTCATGATATGGTGATGCTTTTCATAGGATGCCAATGGGGGGGCATTAGCTGGCGGTTGGCTGCTAGAGGACTGTGTCTCCAACTTCTGCTACTTGTCGTAGTACGCGGCGCCTACGCTCATGTTTGGCTAATTGCGCCGGGGTATCTACTTTGCTGGTCAGCGGATAAAAGGCCTTCAGTGCTTGGTGAGCAAGCTCTCCCTGACACGACTTAAATTTAGGTACATAGCATGAATTTAGACAGTACTTACGATTTGAGTAGAGAAGGAATCCGTTGTCCCAAAAAGCCAGATGGTTCTCACATAATCCCCCATGGCGTGAAACTTGTAGGTTGCCAAGTTGAACCTCTTCATCCTCGGCCCATTGGACTCTGGGATGGTGCCATTCATTACAGAGCGTTGGGCAGCTCTTCGCTGGCGGGCTACTTTTTCCTTGGGTAATTCCAGAGTAGTGAAAGCCACACAAGTGTCGTCTCAAAATTTTTGCAACGTCCGAGACAGTTTCTTGAAAGATTCCTCGAGAAAACTTATTGTAGAGTCCAAATGCATTCTAAGCTTGGCCAATGCATGCCACTCTGCAAATTGATATAGCAGAGATTGCACAAGCACATCATGTTCGGCGGGAAACAGCTGGTCAAAGACCGGAATGGCACACTGACAATGAAGATCTATCAGTGGGTCAAATACAGACAACTAGTAAGTAGGAAAAACCTGTAATATGTTTTCAAAATCACGCGCGGCTAATCTTTTCATCTCAGATGTGTTGTCTGAGAACTTATTAATAACGCCATTACCAAAGGTTGGGACCTGTCGAAACCTACAGTAAGGTTAAGGGTTGGCGATTGTTAGCAGGCAACAGCACCGCTTACGAGATCCCCATACCTGCTGTCAAGGGCCGTGATAAGCTCACTACCGTGAGGAAGGGCATGGAGGAGCCTGAGGAGGTGTGTGAACAGCGCTTTCCAAGTGCCTAGTTCACACTCATGCATGAAGTTGACTACGAGCATGCGGAATGAGTCGAAGCTGAGCGGTCCAAGCTTCTGAGAAAATTTATTCTGTGAGTAGAGTGCATGAGCTGATAATAATAAGAAAAGTAGTCTCACTTACCAGAGTAGGTACCCAAGAGCCCTCTCCAAGGGTATGCTCTACCTTGACACCATCTACTGTATTTCCATTCATGTAGATAAAACTACGAGCTTTGACTACCCTCGTCATCACATACTCACGAAGGTTGGCGACACGATTTTTCATGTCCCTCAAAAACCCAAGAAAATTAAACAGGCTTTTCGGTGTCAGACAGCGAGGGCATGGACACAAGCCCATGTCTTTGATAGTCGCAATTAGAGCCCTGTAAATTTATGAGTGATTCGATCTTTTTGATAAGGTGAATGGAGCGACACACTTTTCAGGATAATCGGTGGAATATGTGAAAATTCGGGGAAAGACCCTCCGCACCACTCCATCAGCACATTTCAGAACAATGCCATGGCGGTATGCAGACAGAAAGTCTTCATCCAACAAAATGTCCCAGCAGGAATGAAATAACTCCCTGCGACAGTGGGCATGAAGGGACACTATGCCCGTTTTCGATATGCGAGATAGGCTACTTAAAATATCTTTGACACTGTCAGGAAGCTGATATTGTCAATAGGAGTAGACATATATACAGCAAAAAGGAAAATTTACCGAAGGTAAAAACCCTACCAGGTGACATGCCCCTGACTTGGGTGATGATTGTGCGTATTTCGTCAAATTTCCGAAATACATATACAGCGGCCAGGCCTTGGCAGTCCTGAAGTTTGCTAGATGAGTGGCATCGGAGAAAAACATCAGACCAGCAATGACACATTCCAGTGAACATCCAGGTTCCTTCGGCAGCCTCTGAATGTCATCCTGAGCTTCTAGCCAGGCATCCGAGGCGTAGAGCTCGTCGTAAATCCGCTCTTCATGGCCGTCTAGAGGGTCCTTCCATAACCATTTAAAAGGAAAAAGATGGTATGCCCCAGCTTGTACGTCTGCAAATGCCGCACGTATGACTTCAACGAGAGGTCGATAATGGAATCCTTGGATAGTGTAAGGCTGAGGGCCATCCTCCCTTGACTTTGTGGGAATATTGATAGTGACGCCAGTCTGAACCCAATCGTCTGGAAAAGTAACTCCTTTGCCGCTCTCATCCATATCCAATTTTTGCAAGCTCTGCCTCACCGAGAAGTTCTTGAAATCCTTGTGGTCGAAATCATCCGCCAGAATGACATCTTTGACCAGGTGCGAGACTTTAGTTTCCGATAATAGATTACCACCAGAATGCATCCAAGACATAAGCTGATAGACAGACATGTTGGGAAAGGGGTAAGGCGGCGCGAAGACCTTTGGCGGAGAATCAGCCCCTTGAGTATTACTGCTGGTAGCTGTCGGAGCCGTTTGTGCAAGTAGCGATGATTGAATCAACTGATCCAGTTCAAAGGAAGGACGGCGTGGAGAGAACTGACAGAGGCCAAATGAGTTGAAGGTGGTCTTGAGGGTGTCTCTTAGGGTTAGAAGAATGTGTCAAATTCTAGATCGGGCGGGTAGTGAGGCCATTTGTAATAATGGGATGCCTGCACTATCAGAATAATTGAGATCATCCAGTGAAGGCTCGATATCATCAAGAGATCTCGGAATCTGTCCCATTGAGAGTGCGCCACGCTCCTCTGAAATGTCAAGAATAATAGGTAAACATCGCAGAGTGACCGCCAAAGGGGACACGTACCTGTTTCGTAGTCGGTACCAGAACCACTCCCGGGCTCCATCTCAACATCGACTTGATCAATTTGTGGCTTCTCCGAGTCCGAGCCAAGGGTGTACTGTGAGTCTACAAGACTTGACTCGAATGCACTGCATGAACCGCGAGCCATAGCAATTGATCTGAGGAGTCTGCAAGGGGCAATCGGTTTCAAATTTGGACGGTCCCTCACTGGATGTCCGATGACTGAGATTCCAAGCCCCTGCCAAAGTTGAGAATTTAGTACAGCTCGGAAGGTTAGCAAAGATGTCACTCACTGCGACTGACTGTGCTTTGGAAAGCTTTATACACGCCTCCTTTGCGCGATCTTGTCGCTTCTGACTCGCCAGACTGCTGGCTCTCTTGAAAAAAAACAGGATGCGCAATGCCTACTGAGTCCCTGATTGTCTGTGGTCCTCTCCCAGGAACAGCCTGGAGCATTGCAAGACACCATCAGAACTTGAAGAAAGAGGAATACACCGATCCAAAGTGTTTGGGGAAAGCGCATGGCACTTTGGAGCTGACTAGCACTTGCAAGGACTTAAGTTGCAGCCAGTGGCATGGACATACTATACTAGTCATGTATTTTGAAATTTCAGAAAGTTTCAGCACCACGTTTATGGTAGTATCAGTCATTTGAAAGGGTGATGCAAGAATGTGAGTGACTGTGACAGACAACTCGACTAGTGGTTTCAAAATCAGGCGTACTACGTTACATGATTCGGTGATACTACTGGTATTGTGAAGGTGAGTTCAGAATTGTAACGATACCACAGACGATACATAAGAAGCGATTGATATAATCTTCACAAACGGTCATCTACATTCTGGACAAGCTCTGTAAGCATGTAAGTGACCAGAGAAAATACCTAAAGTAACACATACCAGTTATCTGCGGGACACATCTCTTTAGCACTATTTAGGATGCTGAGTACAGCGTCGGTCCGATGCACAGAAGTCTTGCTGTGGTCATGCACTTGGGCAGAGAAATTTGCAACGGGTTGACGGGACAATGCCACACATTGACCCAAGATATCCAGTAGAAACTGCACTTCTTGCTCTGCCTTCAAGTAGTCCCTTTTTGAATCTTCGCGCATGACACGGGCGAGAGCTTCCCACCTTTTGTGTTCTGAGACTTCCCAACATGCGGCGTGGTAGAGCATGCGGTGACGTTCACGAACGGCTTCCAGATAGTGGACAATGCATTGGAAAGAGCTTAGGCTAAGGTCTTGCAAAATGCTCGTATACGCATCCCTAACCTAAATGTAACACATACTATCAGAACTACTAAGAGACATGTTCAAAACAATTCCTACCCTCTTGCTGACGGCTTCCGATGTGTCATTGAAATCAACAGACCAGCCTGACAATCGGTCAAAAAGACATTGGTCTTCAAAGGACGCGGTCCTGCGATGGGGAAGATCACCATATTTGCTCTCAAGAGAACAACTTAGAGTCTGCGGCCCAGTTCCATTATTAGCAATATGGAATGAAATCTTGGAATTAGGCATTGGAGGAAACATCTCATCATCTGATGTGGTGTGGGCTGCTATTATTTTTAAATTTGAGTCTATCCACCAGTAACTACTACAAATGATCATTCATACCTGATCCTGTTGTAGAACTAATGATGGTGAGCTTGGAGGAGAAATTGAATGATGGCTGGGAGTACTGGGAGTCCTAGCAGCGGAAGGATAACAAGGGCGCTGAAGATGGTGTGGAGGGGTATACACATGGACTCCCTTCAGCTTGAAGTTCAAGTTCATTGCCGGAAGATGGAGCGAGTTGGTGTTCATAATTTTTTCAACTCGTGGGGTCTTAGGTTGGAGGTGTTACTACGATTGGCATGCGTAAGGGTTATGGTAAATAGGCCCATCGGAGTTTGAAACGTCCCGGAGCTCATGGCAAGTATAAGTCTTTTTTCTTATAGCACATCACAAAAATGGGAACTTAATACATATCCAAAATGGAACTAATTTTAGCACATACCAAGATGGGGAACTGGTTCGAACCTTACTTCAGGGTAGCCAGAATTATTGCCTAAATGGTGCTACGAAGCACTCAGCCACTGAAGGCTACACATACTTGAGAATGTGCGTATGGTGTCAGAGTCTCTGCCCTACCGTAGTACATCCACCAGTCACATAGATAATATAAAAAAAGCTCACCCCTGAAGTCCAAACATCTGAATCAAACTCCCCAAGTGACACTATGCTGCAGAAGAATATAATTAACACTCGCTTGGCCTTGGACAACTTGAGGATGTCCGAGTCAGAAAGTCAGGAAGCCGCCACAATGAGGATAGAGGTAGGTGTCTGCAGCCGCGTGTTTTCATTCAAGTACTGATGGAAATCAGGAGGCTGGAGCTGGTCCAATTTTGGCTGTAAAGGTCATAGTACAAGCTCAAGATTCTCACACCGCTAGCAGTGGTACTCATCAGACTCGCAGAGGAAGATTGGAGGTGTCAACACCGTCGACAAGGAGAACGTACTATTTCCGAATGGCCGCAGCACCCTGACTATCAAGCGCATCTGCTGGGAGAAAACCGGCACCAACGGGCAGACAGTCCTTGATGTGATTGCATATGGTGAAGAACAGCGAAATAAGACGGGATAAAGACATGGTAGTTACTATAGAGGGAAAGTAGTTGCAAGAAATTTTACTTACAGGGACGGTACACATGGTAGCTTTCGGATTATGATCAATGTGTGGTAAAAAGGATTGATGCAGACTCGACTTCGCACTTTACGTGTGCTCTTGCGCTGCCTTGGCCCCAAGTCCGAGCGAGCAAAGTATCGGCATTTGCATTGTTCAGATGCACGACCTATTAGTACTATGGTAGATGGTGAGCTGCGAATCCTTGGCAAGAGAAGAAGAAGAGCCTTCGACGCAGCGAATAAAAGTATCAATCGAACTTGAACTTCATGCGCTGGGACTCAGAAACACCATAGGACAATAACAAAAAACGGAAGACTAGAAAAGAAAAGCAGTTCAAGTTTGTAGCACGAATGTCACTCTGGGCCGAATCGATGTATACGGTATATTGCCACAAAGTTTGACATCGATCGTGATGCTGACTTTGCTCGAGATTGACACTCGTCAATTATCGGTTGAAAGGGTCGCAGTGTGGTCGTTTGACTCGGACAGTCCGAGTCAATGTTCGGTTGATACTACTAGTAGTATCCGCGCAGAGATCAAACGATCCATG